>NC_083574.1:86992838-87292838 GCF_027579695.1 Neoarius graeffei | reverse complement strand
TTGTGAACATTAACTGAAGCTCTTGATTTGTATCTGCATTGTTCTGGTGTCAAGCGATTGGCTGATGAGAGAACTGCATCAAACAGCAGGTGGACAGATGGGTGATTCTAATAAACTGGCTGGTGAGTGTATGCTCCATGTTATTTCATAGTTTTGATGTCTTCAGTATTGTTCTACAGTGCAGAAAACACAAAATACAGAAAAACCTATGAATGAGTAGAGTAGGTGTGTCCAAACTTTTAACTGGTGCTGAACAAAGGTACAGTATGTCTAAAACCACTCAACATGACCTACTAGACTGTACACTGGATGGCGATCTCGACTGTCTGTCACAAGGTTAGGCTAAAAATTCACTGGAAACTAACCTATAGAATAATTCATTTGTTATAATCTCTTGACTTCAATTTGTTTTCAGCACTGTCATTATTAATGTCGGCTTTGCCCTACCAAAATCTATGGTTATGAGTCTCTGCTGCTTGCAACCATTTCCAAAATTCAAGCCTTCGGTTGTAGAACCATTAAGAATTTCCCCAGAGAGACAAACTAAAACAAAATTTCAGGTTCTGGATGGGACATTTGTTTTACCTAAAAGTATGCTGGATAAGCCAGCTTCTGCATGATAACTGCAGACAAGCCATCTTTGCTGGAGCATGGCATATAACACCATTTGGTGGGATTGTGTAAACATCCTGTGCACATCTGGTCATGCTCAATATAAGAGTTTTCCTACAGTCTCTGTGCTTTACCATGCAGGAAAAAAATATTTGTAACTAATCTGATTGAATCTGATATTTACTGCACCAACTTTGTTGGATCAGGTTGTGTTTTCGCCTCCATTTGTTGGTTTGTTCGCCTGTTCCCAACATAACTCAAAAAGTAGTGAACAGATTTTAATGAAATTTGGTGGAAAGGTGAGCCATGAGCCAAGGAACAATTGATTAGATTTTGATGCAAATCCAGATATGTATGCAGATCCAGGATTTTTTTTTTTGTCTTTTCCCAACATAACTCAAAAAGTACTGAACGGATTTTGCTGAACTTTGATGGACGGCTTTAGCATTATCATATGATCAACTGATTTGACTCTGATGTCGATAATACAGTATGTGGCTTGGCAGAGATATGAACTCTACCAAGTGCCCTTCTTGTGTATGTATCTATATTGGTGTTGACAGGTTATGAGGATAAAGCCTAAGGCTGGTGTTATACCTGACACATGACTAAATGTGTATATGTGTGGACACAATGGCAACATGGATGGTGTCGTTTTCATACTTGCTTGTATTTTTCCACCTGAAGAATCAAACACAGTATTCACTATATACTGAAAAACACAAGGATGTCACAAGGCCAGGCTAAAGTTGCCTGAACAACAGCCCATTTGCCCTGTTTGGCTGAGCTGCCCTTCTGGAGGAAAAGAAAAATAATAATTGTTTTATTTTTGGTGTTGTGATTGCATAAATACAAGCAGCTCACAATCGCTAAAGTTAGACCAAATTAAAATTGTCTTAACATTCAGACTTTTATTACTTTTTTATAGGCATCTGTCCGTGGGACATGGAGCTGGGGAGGCCCAGCGCAGCATAAATAAATAAATAAATAAACATGACACAAAATCATGCGGCGGCACAGTGGTGTAGTGGTTAGCGCTGTCGCCTCACAGCAAGAAGGTCCAGGTTCAAGCCCTGTGGCCGGTGAGGGCCTTTCTATACGGAGTTTGCATGTTCTCCCCGTGTCTGCGTGGGTTTCCTCCGGGTGCTCTGGTTTCCCCCACAGTCCAAAGACATGCAGGTTAGGTTAACTGGTGGCTCTAAATTGACCGTAGGTGTGAATGTGAGTGTGAATGGTTGTCTGTGTCTATGTGTCAGCCCTGTGATGACCTGGCGACTTGTCCATGGTGTACCCCGCCTTTCGCCCGTAGTCAGCTGGGATAGGCTCCAGCTTGCCTGCGACCCTGTAGAACAGGATAAAGCAGCTAGAGATAATGAGATGAGATGAGACAAAATCATGCCTTTTGCCCCCGTCATGTGACACTGTAGAGTCCAAACTTCATATCGCTGACATTGTGTGAGGGCTCCAGGTGAGTCTTTTGAAGTTGTGGAAATGATTATCGACAGATGGTATAACCCACAGGATTCCCTGTGAATAAAAATCTCCACATCTGCTTACAAACAATGCATAGCTTGTCAGATTTGCATCATGTCATGTAATATTGCCTTTTATTCTATCCGCATTCACTGGATATGAGCAATTGTGCACTCTGATTGGCTACTCTACTACTAGGATATCAGCTCATATACTGTGAGTAGAGAAAAACAAAATGGTGGAGCGTCTTGCTGAATCAACCAAGGATGAAATAAAAACTACTCAAAAACAAAACCCCAAAAATTGATATGAAGTCTTTCAAAGAAATAACTAAAAAATATAGTTTTTTGGGTTTTCTTTTTTGTTTTTGTTTTTTGTTGTTGTCCCCCCCCCAATATCACCTGTTCCACACTCCAACCCAGTCAGTGCCAGTAATTGCACCTTTAATTTGGTTTGCCAACCACCAAAAAAACCCTAAAGAAAAAGAAAACCCTCAAAAATAAAAAAGCAACAAAATATGGGATAAAAGTATTTGATGGTAAGAACATCTCTTTTTTATTTTTCAACAAGTATTATTCTAGCATTTTTCACAAATTGCTACTGTAATTTATCCAGTTTGTTTACATTCTTAGTGGGAATGATTTTGTCAGATGTTTTGTATAAAGTTTTTATTTATCAAATTTGAAAAAAATTAAAATGAAAAATGATCTGTTTCTCAAAATCCAGTGAATGTGGATAGAATAAAACAGTTATTCCACTCAATCTCGTTGTATGTGGCTTATAGCTGACTCGGTGCTATGTGCCTCGTCAGCTATCAGCTCATGTATGACTCGATTTTGTGGAATAACTGATAAATATAATGCTATCACATGAACCAATCTTCACTAGCTACCGTAGCTAGCTAGCTCGCTAACATATACTAGTGCATCTTACACAATTATCATGAAAAAGTTCATTTTTCTTGTAATTTAATTCAGAAAAGTAAGCTTTCATATATTTTATATTCATTACACATCTCATCTCATTATCTCTAGCCGCTTTATCCTGTTCTACAGGGTCGCAGGCAAGTTGGAGCCTATCCCAGCTGACTACGGGCGAAAGGCGGGGTACACCCTGGACAAGTCGCCAGGTCATCACAGGGCTGACACATAGACACAGACAACCATTCACACTCACATTCACACCTACGGTCAATTTAGAGTCCCCAGTTAACCTAACCTGCATGTCTTTGGACTGTGGGGGAAACCGGAGCACCCGGAGGAAACCCACACGGACACGGGGAGAACATGCAAACTCCACACAGAAAGGCCCTCGCCGGCCACGGGGCTCGAACCCAGGACCTTCTTGCTGTGAGGCAACAGCGCTAACCACTACACCACCGTGCTGCCCCATTCATTACACATAAAGTGAAATATTTCAAACCTTTGTTTTAATTTTGATGATTATGGCTTATAGCTTATGAAATCCAGTTAATCCAGTATCTCAAATTATTAGAATATTTCTTAACATCAATGAAACAAGGATTTACAGTACAGTCCGAAAAGTATGTTCATTTATAAACTCAATACTTGATTGTGGCTCTTTACCATGAATTACTGCATCAATGCAGCATGGCATGGAGGCAATCAGCCTGTGGTACTGCTGAGGTGTTACTGAAGCCCAGGTTGCTTTGATAGCAGCCTTCAGCTCATCTGTATTTTTGGGTCACGTGTTTCTCATCTTCCTCTTGACAATACTCCATAGATTCTCTCTGGGGTTCAGGTCAGGGGAGTTGGCTGGCCAATCAAATACAGTAATATCATGGTCAGCAAACCATTTGGCAGTAGTTTTGGCACTGTGGACAGGTGTTAAGTCCTGTTGGAAAAGGAAATCAGCATCTCCATAAAGCTTGTCAGCAGATAGAAGCATGAAGTGCTCTAAAATCTCCTGGAAGATGCTGCATTCACTTTGGACTTGATAAAGCACAGTGGACCAACACCAGCAGATGACATGGCACCCCAAATCATCACAGACTGCAGAAACTTCACACTGGACTTCAAACCCCTTGGATTCTGTGCCTCTCCACTCTTCCTCCAGACTCTGGGACCTTGATTTCCAAATGAAATGCAAAATTTGCTTTCATCTGAAAATATGATTTTGGACCACTGAGCACACTCCAGTTCTTTCTCTCCTTAGCCCAGGTAAGATGCTTCTGATGTTGTTTGTAATTCAGGAGTGGTCTGATATTAGGAATGCAACAGTTGTAGCCCCTTTCTTGAAGATGTCTGTGCATGGGGGCTCTTGATGCACTGACACCAGCCTCAGTCAACTCCTTGTGAAGCTCTCCCAAGTTCTTGAATCAACTTTTCTTGACAATCCTCTCAAGTCTGTGGTTATCCCTGATGCTTGTGCACCTTTTCCAGCCAGCCTTTTCAGCAATGACCTTCTGTAGCTTACCCTCCTTGTGGAGGGTGTCGATGATTGTCTTCTGGACAATTGTCAAGTCAGCAGTCTTCCCCATGTTTCCCCATGATCGTGGTTGTGTGTACTGGACTAGATGAAGAGATACACTGGATTTATACTGTCTTACTCAAAGTCAGAATGAAATATTCTCATATTTTGAGATATGGTTTGTTTGTTTTTTTGTTTTTGTTTTTTGCATTGTAGGCCATAATTATCAAAATTAAAAAAGAAAAATGCTTAAAACATTTTAGTTTACATGTAATGAGTCTAGAACATATTCAATTTTCATATTCTTAAATAACGGATGGAAAATATTGAACTTTTCCGTGATATCCTAATTGTTTGAGATGCACTAGTAGGCAGCGATACAAAAGAAGCTAACATAAGCTTTTATCATATTGCAAGCTAACGTGGGCATTAACATTAACGTCGAAGTACCTTTCTGACATATGCTTTGTTAAAGCACTATGGAAATAAAATGGAATCGGACTGGAAAGAATTGTAGCATTTTAACTGGTACTGTTTTTTATATTATTGTCTCTGGAAATTTCATAGACAGAAAGGTTTATTATTGTAATCCATACAGTCCATGGTACTCATTCATAGAGATATGAGGTATGAGTACAATCAAATACTTGGTTTTGGATGATGCAATGAAGTGTATTAAATTTCCAAAGACTTGAATTTCCATCCATCCATCCATTATCTGTAACCACTTATCCTGTGCAGAGTCACGGGCAAGCTGAAGCCTATCCCAACTGACTATGGGCGAGAGGCGGGGTACACCCTGGACAAGTTGCCAGATTATCGCAGGGCTGACACATAAAGACACACAACCATTCACACCTATGGTTAATTTAGAGACACCAATTAGCCTAACCTGCATGTCTTTGGACTGTGGGGGGAAACTGGAGCACCCAGAGGAAACCCACACAGACACAACGTGCAAACTCCACACAGAACGGCCCCCATCGGCCGCTGGGCTTGAACCGAGAACCTTCTTGCTGTGAGGTAACAGTGCTAACCACTACACCACCATGCCGCCCAAGACTTGAATTTGCAAAGTCTAGTTTAAATATTTTACTTTAAATGAGGTATACAATATCAACTCTTATTTATCTGAGTTCAAACAGTTTGAAGTTTGAATATTGTGGGTTTTCACTTTTTTGGTTTCAAAATTTTTCCTCAAAGCTTAAATGCTTTACATACTGTAGCTTTTGCTGTCTAGAGTGAGTAATTATATGAAGGACCATTGTGTCATGTTGAAAGAGTGTGATCATCGTACTGGTACACGTCTTTTACAATCAAATTGATAGATGGCAGTGTTAAGCTCACGATGCAAAATTATTGCTGCTTAAACTAGTTTACAAGACACTACTATATACGGTATCAGCAATAATGTGTGAACTAATGTGTTAACTTACAATAATGGTTGTGTGTGCGTTTTATTTTTTTTTTTTAAATTTAATTAATCTCTAAAATTTCAAACAGTTTACAATTTTTAAATTGATTTGTGGTTACTTAAATGACATATTTTACACCATTCAGGTACACACTGATGGGTAACTCAGCATGTAACAAGAACCATGAATGTCCTTTATTATTAGCTCATCCGGCCGACAGGTTATGCCATCATGTGTTGTCCATCATCCATTGTCCACATTTCATAAAAATCACTTCTTCTCTCTCAATCTTTCACCGATTTTTATTCTTTTTGCCAGGAAGGTAGGTCTACCTGGGGTGTATATAGCGTCTACACAAATTTGCATAATTTCAATTAATAATGAAGATATGGAGTAATTAAGCCCTAATGAGCAGTTTCCACATAAATCGCTTCTTCTCCCTCAATTCTGCACCGATTTTTATTCTTTTTGACAGGAAGATAGGTCTGCCTGGGGTGCATATAACTTCTACCCAGATTTGCTTAATTATAATTATTAATGAAGTTATGGTCTAATTAAGCCTTAATGCCTTAAGCAGTTCAACAAAAATTGCTTTTTCTCGGTCAATTCCTCACCGTTTTGGATTCTTTCTGACAAATAGGTCGGTATTCCTAGGGTGGATATAGTGTCTATACAACATTTATTGCACAAGGTGGCCCACTTTAGATCATTCCTTCTGGACTAGACAGAGCCGGAGTGAGCTACGCTGTCATTGACGGTCTTGTTTGTTATGCTTTGTCTGAGAGAGTGAGTTGGATTCTAGCTAGCACATAATGCTGCTATGATCTTGTACCTATGTTAAACTCTTGGGAACACACTACTGTATTAGTTAAAGGTACTGACTGAAAAGTCATCTGAAATTTTTTAATTTTTTATTGTGCATGGCATTTTTCTGTGTCCCGCAAAAACAATATCATGCGGACAAGATGTGATCATTTTGATGTCCTGAGGGTCAATTTTCTCCATTTTGGGACCAGTTTCCTCACTCTTGAGGTAAACAGTATGGCCCTACGGAAACAGCCGAACGTGAGGAGCTTTAACTAATTAGCATAACTATGGAACTGCACAAGATAGCAAGACCCAAGATAGCGACACGGAGAAAACATCGTAACTTGCCATCGGCCTCGGAGAGTTTTGAGTCGCAGGGATGTAATTTGTGGTTGACGTTAGCGAATAGATCCACAAAACAAAAGACGAATATATCTTTTCTCTGTTACTGCTTTTGTGTTATTGTTTCTTTTTCTTTAAGATCAAAACATGAGGTGTATATCTCCATAATTAGACTCACCAATCTAAGAGAAGTGCTGCAAATTCTTCATCAGATTTCACACCTGTTTCATCCTTCAGTCTATTCCAGCAGTCAATCTGTCCCTTCACGACAACCTTTTGGTTTCAGTCACTTTTCTGGCGAGCTTTCTAGCTGATTCACTTTCATATTTTCCTTTTCTTTTCCACTGGCTTTTAGCTGACGGGAGAGCCGAGTCCGCCATGTTTGCCCATGTCGAGTTATTTTGGTTAAAAGTAGATCAAACATGCCCCACGGTGATCACATGATATTATTGCTCAGTTGCTTTGGCAATCTCCGGAATCGTAAAATGTGGGACGCATTTTATTTATTTCGGGGCGGCACGGTGGTGTAGTGGTTAGCGCTGTTGCCTCACAGCAAGAAGGTCCTGAGTTCGAGCCCCATGGCCGGCGAGGGCCTTTCTGTGCGGAGTTTGCATGTTGTCCGCGTGGGTTTCCTCCAGGTGCTCCGGTTTCCGCCAAAGACATGCAGGTTAGGTTAACTGGTGACTCTAAATTGACCGTAGATGTGAATGGTTGTCTGTGTCTATGTGTCAGCCCTGCGATAACCTGGCAACTTGTCCAGGGTGTACCCCGCCTCTCGCCCATAGTCAGCTGGGATAGGCTCCAGCTTGCCTGCGACCCTGTAGAACAGGATAAAGTGGCTGGAGATAATGAGATGAGATTTTATTTCGGCAAAACATTTACACATAGGACAGATGGTGTGTGCAGCAGCGCAACTCCTCAATTTCAACTCAAATTAACTTCGAATCAGCATGAAATATCTCAAAACTCCAACATCAACTTTGCAGTCAAGAAAACATTTGTGGAGTATTGTTACTTTAGAAACCAAAGTGATGCAGTGATTGATTCATTCTTCATAATTTAGTGCAGACCACTCATGTAGCTTCTGAAGGATATGTAGAGGTAGCCATCATCCATCAGAATGATAAGTGAAGTGGCAACACAAATCTCATGTTCCTCTTACAAAATGGGTTTCTGGGTTTTTAATTGCTGTAATATATCAAAGTCAATTTCCCTACCGTGAGTTGGCCTAGTGGTTAGCGTGTCCGCCTCTTGATCGGGAGATTGTGAGTTCTACTCGCGGTCGGGTCATACCAAAGACCATCATAAAAATGGTACCTACTGCCGTCTGGCAAGGCACGCTGCAATAGAGATGTGAGTGGGGAGTCAAACTTTCATGGTTACCAGAGGACCAGCCCCCCACTGCAACCTGAGCTATTTAATAGGCGAGAGGCCGAGGGCTACAGAAACGGAGATCGGCGCCACCTAATGAGCCATATGTTGCGGGAAGGACTTTGGACTTAGAAAATCCCTCACATGTCAGGACCTGGTCTTCCCAGGCAGTCTCCTGTCCTAGTACTAATCAGGCCCTTAAGGCACATTGGGCAGTGCCAATCTCCATTTCTATAGTCCTCGGCATCTCACCTATTACATACCTAGGGTTATGGTGGGGGACTGGTCCTCTGATACAGTGGGGGGCAGGTCCTCTGGCAGTGGTAAAGATGTGAATACCACAGATGTCTATTAGGGCAATTGAATGACCATTAACTTGCAGCTTATTACCTAAATGTCATCATCAGAGACCATAAGATTCTGTAGGACACCTTTATAGCTCACCTGAAAACCATCAAACATCACCTCTTAAACCAGGCCAATTTGTAAGGAGTAATGGTTGGTGGAATCCCAATACTGCTCATCACCCTCAGTACACCATGCCAATACTGTAAAGCATGGTGGTGGTAGCATTATGTCATGTGAATGCTTTTGAACAGCAAGGACTGGGAACTTGGAATGGTCAGGGTTGGGGGCAAGATGGATGATGCCAAATCCATGGAATGGTATCCCTAACTATGTAAAAGTGAGAGGCTGATCTCCATTTCTCCAGCCCTCAGTCTCTTGTTAATTACATAGTTAGGGTTACAGTGGAGGGCTGGTCCTCTGGTTTGACTCCCTACACGCATCTGTATAGCAGCGTGCCTCAGCAGATGGCTGTAGGTACCATTTTTACGATGGTCTTTGGTATAACCCGACTGCGAGAAGAACTCATCGAGAGGTGGACACACTAATCACTACTCCAGCTCACAGTCATTATAATACATACTTTGGTTGAAATATTTTGTTGTTCATTTTGATGCATATTGATTTGAGCTATTTTGTATTATGGAACCAATTTTTTTTTTAAATCATCTCTGATTCAATAAAAGTGGTTTTGATTAAGACTGAAATGTTTAAGGATAGCCTGTTGTCTGTGCATTCATCTGAGAGTATCATTAGCATGATAGCTCAAGAATGAGTGGATGAATGTTTTTCGCATTTATGTGGAATTATCATTGCAACCAGCAGATTCAATTTTGGAACTGATCCAAGCAGGGTCAAAGTCACAGCAAGGTGAGATGTTAGAGGTGGCAGAGGTATCCTTGTCAACACTTGATATTGAGTTGTACTTGTGACAGAGAGAACACGGGTGTTTAGCCTTTAAAGTAGCTTTTAAAATGGCCACATTTCTCTTTTACATGCCTTCAGGTAATTCTGGTATTAAGAGGTGAAACTCACGGTACTTAGGAAGAACGTGGTAAAAAAAAAAGTAGCATGCTGGCTGCAGGTGAAAATAGAGCAAGAGATGAGAAGTGTTGTGGTGAAAGATTAGATCTTATTTCACTTCCTTATAGAAATTACTCTAATGTTTCCCATCATACAGTATTTACCAATCAGGCTGTTTGTCTTTTCCCTGAAGTGTAGCACTGGTAATGATATGAATACCACAGAAGTCTATTCCGGTAATTGAATAGCCATTAAACTGCAGCTTAATGTCTAACCTAAATGTCATCATCAGAGACCATGAGACTCTGTAGGACACCTTTATATCTCACCTGAAAATCTTCAAACATCAACTTTTAAACCAGGCCAATTTGTAAGGAGCAATGGTTGGTGGAATCCCAATAATGCTCGTCACCCTGAGTACACCATGCTAATACCGTAAAGCATGGTGGTGGTAGCATTGCGTTGTGCGGATGCTTTTCAGCAGCAAGGATTGGGAATTTGGAATTTTCAAGGTTGACGGCAAGATGGAAGACACCAAATCCAGTGAAGGGTACAATCAAAACCTCAATCTGCTTGAGAATCTGTGGCAACATGTGAAAAATCATCTCTATCCAATCTGTCAGAGCTTGAGCAATTTTCCCAAAATGAATGGGCAAAAATATCAGGTGTGCAAAGTTGATCGAGACATATCCTAGAAGACTTGCAGATGTAATCACAGCTACATCTGGTTCGACGATTGTGTAATATTGAGTCAATTAATTGGTAAAAATTCCAATTAAGTCCATTTTAATTCTAGGTCGTAACAGTCCAAAATGTGGAACTTTTCAAGAGGAAGAATATTTAATTAAAGCATTGTCAGTGATTGCTACTCATCTTGCTTTTCTTGTTTTGTTTTGGGTTTTTTTTCCATCCCTTCACCTTGCCCTCATTTGCACTCGCTCTTTAATGCACAAGCAGTCATTGCTGCCTGTACACTCTCTCTCTTTCCTCACTTGACCCGTTTGTGCACTCACTGTCTTGCATCCTCCATCTCTCCCTCCCTCCCTTCCTCTCTTTTTTTTCTCATCCCCTCCCTCCTGTCTATTTTGGGAATGGTGGCATGCGAGGTAAGTCTGTTGCTAAGCTAAACACGGTGCTTATTTTGTCCTTTCTTTGCCACTGATGTGGAACTGGATGTGGATATAGAACACGTAGGCATGTGCGTGTGATGCTATCAACCAAATTCATCTCCTACTGCAACTACACACACACACACACACACACACACACACACACACACACACACACACACAATGCTAGCAAAGGCTGTGGACATCCGGCCCTAAAAATAGCAGATAGAGTGATCTCTCACTGGTGGGCCCAGATGATCAGATAGCAGCAAAGACTGGGACTCACACCATGACGCCACTCCCAAGATGGCCGCCAATGAACACAATGTGCCTGCGTTTAGATCAAAAGTAGATCAGATCAGTAACTACTGAGCTCTTTCTTATGTGGCAGAAACTCCTGGAATACATACACACACACACACACACACTGGCCCGCATCCATGGTGCTTAGTTTGTTATTCTTTCTCATTTCACTGTAAGTGAAATGAGAAAGCATCTATTACTTTAAAGCATCTACTGCTTTAAAAAGATGCACAGATAAAGAGTGCAGACAACAGAACCAAGGCATGGATTTGTCTTTTACTTTCTTTTAAGCCGTCCATGCACCATGCACACCATATTGTAGAAAAAGACAGCAGTATGCACGCATAGGAGCTAAATGAGGACGTCAAAGCACCATGCGCCATTTGTACTAAAGTCCATATAACCACTAAAGTGCTCCATATGTACATAATTACAGTCTCATTACTCAATTAAGAGAGCTAAACCGGTGTCATTAGGGTTCAGTAATTTAGCTCTTTGTATAGTGAATGTAATGGATAAAAGCGATTCTGTCTTAAATGTCATGGAGAGCACTTCCTGCGTGTTTAGATTTGCGTGTGTTTGTGTGTATGTGCCTCCCTATGTTTTGTTTGCTGCTGCAGATGTGCTGGTGCATGTGCATTTCCTGGAAGCAGAAGCATAGCATCTCAGCTGTTGATGTCAGGTCAGGATCTGTGCGCACATAATCACGTTCGCAGTTCATACTTAGCCGACTGGGGCAGGATGATCTAATCAGACCCGCACATAGCTGATCTCACCTGATTTCTGCTTTCCCAGTCGGTTCTCTTAAAGAAGATGATGCTAACACTTTCTAAACAAAATAAATGACCATTATACGTATTGTGCTAATAAATCTTTGTCATTTTAGAATAGTGCTTGTTTTGGCACTAAAAATGCCTCATAACGTTGTAATAAAATTAGTCCACTTTTATGACATACCCATCACACTTGGCTAAATTGCTTTTGTTATAATGTTCTGCTGGTTAGGGACAAATTTAAATGTACAACCCCGATTCCAAAAAAGTTGGGGCAAAGTACAAATTGTAAATAAAAACAGAATGCAATGATGTGGAAGTTTCAAAATTCCATATTTTATTCAGAATAGAACATAGATGACATATCAAATGTTTAAACTGAGAAAATGTATCATTTAAAGAGAAAAATTAGGTGATTTTAAATTTCATGACAACAACACATCTCAAAAAAGTTGGGACAAGGCCATGTTTACCACTGTGAGACATCCCCTTTTCTCTTTACAACAGTCTGTAAACGTCTGGGGACTGAGGAGACAAGTTGCTCAAGTTAGGGATAGGAATGTTAACCCATTCTTGTCTAATGTAGGATTCTAGTTGCTCAACTGTCTTAGGTCTTGTTTGTCGTGTCTTCCGTTTTATGATGCACCAAATGTTTTCTATGGGTGAAAGATCTGGACTGTAGGCTGGCCAGTTCAGTACCCGGACCCTTCTTCTACGCAGCCATGATGCTGTAATTGATGCAGTATGTGGTTTGGCATTGTCATGTTGGAAAATGCAAGGTCTTCCCTGAAAGAGACGTCATCTGGATGGGAGCATATGTTGCTCTAGAACCTGGATATACCTTTCAGCATTGATGGTGTCTTTCCAGATGTGTAAGCTGCCCATGCCACACGCACTAATGCAACCCCATACCATCAGAGATGCAGGCTTCTGAACTGAGCGCTGATAACAACTTGGGTCGTTCTTCTCCTCTTTAGTCCGAATGACACGGTGTCCCTGATTTCCATAAAGAACTTCACATTTTGATTCGTCTGACCACAGAACAGTTTTCCACTTTGCCACAGTCCATTTTAAATGAGCCTTGGTCCAGAGAAGACGTCTGCGCTTCTGGATCGTGTTTAGATACGGCTTCTTCTTTGAACTATAGAGTTTTAGCTGGCAACGGCGGATGGCACGGTGAATTGTGTTCACAGATAATGTTCTCTGGAAATATTCCTGAGCCCATTTTGTGATTTCCAATACAGAAGCATGCCTGTATGTGATGCAGTGCCGTCTAAGGGCCCGAAGATCACGGGCACCCGGTATGGTTTTCCGGCCTTGACCCTTACGCACAGAGATTCTTCCAGATTCTCTGAATCTTTTGATGATATTATGCACTGTAGATGATGATATGTTCAAACTCTTTGCAATTTTACACTGTTGAACTCCTTTCTGATATTGCTCCACTATTTGTCAGCGCAGAATTAGGGGGATTGGTGATCCTCTTCCCATCTTTAATTCTGAGAGCCGCTGCCACTCCAAGATGCTCTTTTTATACCCAGTCATGTTAATGAACTATTGCCAATTGACCTAATGAGTTGCAATTTGGTCCTCCAGCTGTTCCTTTTTTGTACCTTTAACTTTTCCAGCCTCTTATTGCCCCTGTCCCAACTTTTTTGAGATGTGTTGCTGTCATGAAATTTCAAATGAGCCAATATTTGGCATGAAATTTCAAAATGTCTCACTTTCGACATTTGATATGTTGTCTATGTTCTATTGTGAATACAATATCAGTTTTTGAGTTTTGTAAATTATTGCATTCCGTTTTTATTTACAATTTGTACTTTGTCCCAACTTTTTTGGAATCGGGGTTGTATCTGTAACAAGATTAAATTGGCATTACATGTGTATTCTTCATACATATTTTGGTGTAATTAATGCACTGAAATTATTCATTCATTCGCTGTGAACACTGGATGCGATGGAGAATGGAGCCCCAGTCCTCCATCATAGGACACCATGCACACACTCCTAAAGGAAACACACATGGACAGGTGAAAATCATGGACTGAAAAGGGACCTTGGAGCTGCAAGGCTTCATCCATGCCACCCCATTCCAGTTATGCACAGATCATTTATAATGCTGTATTTGAGATTTAGTCTCAGGTCTCCGTTCAGTATCCACACTCATAGCTGGCTTGCTAACTAAATGTTTATATTTTACATGTGCTACTGGTAGGGCGGCATGGTGTTGTAGTGGTTAGCACTGTCACCTCACAGCAAGAAGGTTCTGGGTTTGAGCCAAGCAGCCGGCGAGGGCCTTTCTGTGCGGAGTTTTCATGTTCTCCCCGTGTCCGCGTGGGTTTCCTCCGGGTGCTCCGGTTTCCCCCACAGTCCAAAGACATGCAGGTTAGGTTAACTGGTGACTCTAAATTGACCGTAGGTGTGAATGTGAGTGTGAATGGTTGTCTGTGTCTATGTGTCAGCCCTGTGATGACCTGGCGACTTGTCCAGGGTGTACCCCACCTTTCGCCCGTAGTCAGCTGGGATAGGCGCCAGCTTGCCTGCGACCCTGTAGGACAGGATAAAGCGGCTAGAGATAATGAGATGAGATGAGATCTTTTTCTTTATCGTAATTTTGCAAGGATTTTGGAAAGTCTGTCAGAAACGTTTAGCATGAGAATGAAAGTAAGAAATAAAAGAAAGAAATGATTACTCGATAGCTACATGTAATATTGCTTAAGAAATGCACTGGTATTAAATGCGTTTTAACGTGAATGTGATGATTTATATTGCATTGAAACAGTGATTAGGAGAAGAACAGAGAGGAAGAGAATCAAATGGAAATGGGAGAAGGAGTGAAGAGGTGAACTGAGTTTAAAACGAAGTCTGCGGTGTGTACTGTCTTTGCTTCACTAGCTGCCAACACTAATCCTCATCCTGTCCTACTCTATAATTACCACACACACACCGCGCCTGCCTTAACATAAACAACTTCTCTCTCTCTTTCTCATTGTTCACACTCACACACCCACAAAGATGTAGTCACATGCAGAAACTGATTTGTATACTCATCGATGCACTCTTTTTCACTTTCTCTGCACGTTCAGAACACACTGACACACCAGACGCTATAATGCAGTGAATACACGCAACCTGAACAGATGTGCAGGTGTCCATGAAGCACAGTAGATACTATATGTAGCACTATATAGCACACAGACATTACTTTTTCACTTTTGCATGAACACACTGCATTGTTTAATCACACTGCACATGCATTTTCATATTCCATCTTTCCTATTTATATGACATATATATATTTTTTATCTTGCTCCAGTGCACGATTGTATAAATATCATTTTCTTTTCTTATTTTTTAAATAACTTTTCATTCTTTGTTTTTCTACTGCAGGATGTGTGAGAATGTGCAAACGAAGAATTTAATTTTAAGCAAGATCAACAAGACTAATCTGGAATTTGAATCTATAAATAGTCTTCTTTTAATAGGTAAGTATGTTCTTAAAAGTGCAGCGTTTAAAGGGCTGATGACACGAACATGACTCTATGCAATTTCTTAAATAAACTATACAACATGGCAAACATGTTAGATTTCTGTTATAATTACGTGAAAAGAAGCTGTTGTTATGCGAATATCCAACTTTTAATTGCACAGCGCAAGAAAACTGGGTCCGTGGCTCGCGGCCATGCTGTGACGTCAGCGGAAGAACACGCTGCGGTTCACTGGCTGTTCTACTCTGGTTCTACTCAATGGAAATGGCGCATGAAAACGCCGGTGAACTCTCTAGTGCTAGCTCTTCCTCTTCTGGGAGTCTAGAATTGTGTTGATCTCTTCCGAATAGAATCTATGATAGCCTACCCTCTTTACCCTTTGCCTCTCGTTGCAAGGCGGCAGTTACATGAAAGCCGCAAGCTTTCACAAGCAAATACATGACTGATATCACGCCGACTTTATGATTACATTTATGATTATCATGTAGAATCTATAGCTCTACGTACCTTTATCTTATGTCGTTTCACAACACATGTTCTGACAGGAGGACTGTCTTTGGATCCGGCATAGCTACTAGTAGACCCCCTCTGGAATACTGGCAGTGTTGCCAGATTGGGAGGTTTCCCACCCAGTTGGGCAGTTTCAAGTGCATTTTGGTGGGTTTTGAACATATTTTGGGCTGGAAAACTTCAGCAGATACTTCTGGCAACAGATCCTGCTGACGTTTTCCAGCCCAAAATATGTTCAAAACCCACCAAAATGCACTTGAAACCGCCCAACTGGGCGGGAAACCTCCCAATCTGGCAACACTGTGTAGGCACTGCTGATGGTAGTAACACACGTTTGTGCTGAACTGCACACCCAAGAGATTCTTTTAAGCTGGGAAGGGTGTCAAAACAATCCAAATCGAAGTGTTCAGAGCGCAGGACGGATGTTGGTGAGGGCTCCCACTTGTCACGAGTGCGCCTGACTTGCTTCACCCTCTTCGCATGCAGCTCGGGATCTCTGGGAAACTTGAATAAACTTACCCCATCCTTGTGGGTTTTGGAGCAAAAGCCGGCAACACAACGCGAAGGCATAATATATATATAAAATGTCTAATAAAAATACTAATAATGTCATAACATCATTATGCTCCTCCATTATGCTCGTTAACGTCATATAGCTCCTCCTCCTCCTTCGTCTCCTGGGTGCTGCAGCCCCGTCAAATTTGCCCAAATAGCCGCGTTTTTTATCATAACTTGTAAAATAGGCGCCTTCGTGAATTAATATATGGATCATTGGGAATTACTTTTTATGTTATAAAACATCGCCAAAGATGTCAAAAACGTGTCATCAGCACTTTAAATGATCTGTGAAAGAGAAACATGGGATTACTGAAACAACGCCGAAATAATTTGGCATGCTAGAAACATGTACAGAGTGCATCTCCTTTGATTGTGCAACACGAACAGCTTCCGATGACTCGCTGCCAGTAGCACACAGAGTGACTCATATAATGATGTATTGCACATGTCCCAGTCCCTACCTGCACGCTCTGCTGCCCTGCTGCGAAAATCCAGCCCTGCACCGTCGCATTAATGTCACTACCCTCCACAGCCACACCTGACTCAACTCATTATAAGAATATTAGCATTCAATCTGTACTTCTCAGCTGATGGGCCATGACCCACTTGTACTACTAAATGGGTCATAGATATTGTATGTTCATATATGTTGTTATTATTATTAGTAGTAGTATTTTTATTCAAGTTGAAGGTGCAGTTTTTCATTTTGAGGTCAAAATCACATTACCTCAATATTACCTACACTCTGCCTCAAAGTATGCCCAGGTTTCCTCTTTCAAATGAAAAATTTCCACATTAAAATGAATTAAGCAAATGGAGGGTGACACGGTGGTTATCACTGTCACCTCACGGCAAGCAGGTTCTGGGTTTGAATCTGCTGGTCAACCAAGAGTTTGCATCTTCTCCTCATGCCTGTGTGGGTTTCCTCCCACAGTCCAAACACATGGGTCTACATACTTTTGGCCATATAGTTTAGCATTGTCACCTCACAGTGCTAGGGTCTATGCTTTAATTCTGGGGTCTGGTAGAATTTTGCATGTTCTCCCCATGTCTATGTGGGTTTCCTTCCAACATATCCCTATGAATGAATGAGTGTATGTCGTCTTTTGCAAGGAACTTCTTCTTCTTCTTCTTCTTCTTCTTCTTCTTCTTCTTCTGGCTGCTCCTGTTAGGGGTCACCACAGCAGATCTGTTCTGCAAATTTGATATGGCATAGGTTTTACACAGGCTGTCTTTCCTGACCCAACCCTCCCCAATCTATCAAGAATGCACTGGCTTGTGCAACCCCAGTGGTTGGGTATTTTTACCCAGAAGGAGCACCCGGAGGAATCCCACACTGACACAGAGAGAACATGCAAACTCCACACAGAAAGGCCCCCATCAGCTGTGAGGTTCAAACCCAGAAGAGAGTGATAGTCTGCCAGTGGGTACTGATTCTCCACCCTTGAAAGTCTTCAGAATAGTGGATCTCAAAGGACAGAACTTACAAGGGACTGGTGGTCTACAACCCCGATTCCAAAAAAGTTGGGACAAAGTACAAATTGTAAATAAAAACGGAATGCAATAATTTACAAATCTCAAAAACTGATATTGTATTCACAATAGAACATAGACAACATATCAAATGTCGAAAGTGAGACATTTTGAAATTTCATGCCAAATATTGGCTCATTTGAAATTTCATGACAGCAACACATCTCAAAAAAGTTGGGACAGGGGCAATAAGAGGCTGGAAAAGTTAAAAGGTACAAAAAAGGAACAGCTGGAGGACCAAATTGCAACTCATTAGGTCAATTGGCAATAGGCCATTAACATGACTGGGTATAAAAAGAGCATCTTGGAGTGGCAGCGGCTCTCAGAAGTAAAGATGGGAAGAGGATCACCAATCCCCCTAATTCTGCGCCGACAAATAGTGGAGCAATATCAGAAAGGAGTTCGACAGTGTAAAATTGCAAAGAGTTTGAACATATCATCATCTACAGTGCATAATATCATCAAAAGATTCAGAGAATCTGGAAGAATCTCTGTGCGTAAGGGTCAAGGCCGGAAAACCATACTGGGTGCCCGTGATCTTCGGGCCCTTAGACGGCACTGCATCACATACAGGCATGCTTCTGTATTGGAAATCACAAAATGGGCTCAGGAATATTTCCAGAGAACATTATCTGTGAACACAATTCACCGTGCCATCCGCCGTTGCCAGCTAAAACTCTATAGTTCAAAGAAGAAGCCGTATCTAAACATGATCCAGAAGCACAGACGTCTTCTCTGGGCCAAGGCTCAATTACAGTGGCGCTTGAAAGTTTGTGAACCCGTTAGAATTGTCTATATTTCTGTATAAATATGACCTAAAATATCATCAGATTTTCACACAAGTCCTAAAAGTAGATAAAGAGAACCCAGTTAAACAAATGAGACAAAAAATATTTTACTTGGTCATTTATTTATTGAGGAAAATGATCCAATATTGCATATCTGTGAGTGGCAAAAGTATGTGAACCTCTAGGATTAGCAGTTAATTTGAAGGTGAAATTCGAGTCAGGTGTTTTCAATCAATGGGATGACAATCAGGTGTGAGTGGGCACCCTGTTTTATTTAAAGAACAGGGATCTTTCAAAGTCTGATCTTCACAACACATGTTTGTGGAAGTGTATCATGGCACAAACAAAGGAGATTTCTGAGGACCTCAGAAAAAGCGTTGTTGATACTCATCAGGCTGGAAAAGGTTACAAAACCATCTCTAAAGAGTTTGGACTCCACCAATCCACAGTCAGACAGATTGTGTACAAATGGAGGAAATTCAAGACCATTGTTACCCTCCCCAGGAGTGGTTAACCAACAAAGATCACTCCAAGAGCAAGGCGTGTAATAGTCAGCAAGGTCACAAAGGACCCCAGGGTAACTTCTAAGCAACTGAAGGCCTCTCTCACATTGGCTAATGTTAATGTTCATGAGTCCACCATGAGGAGAACACTGAAAAACAATGGTGTGCATGGCAGGGTTGCAAGGAGAAAGCCACTGCTCTCCAAAAAGAACATTGCTGCTCGTCTGCAGTTTGCTTAAGATGACGTGGACAAGCCAGAAGGCTACTTGAAAAATGTTTTGTGGATGGATGAGACCAAAATAGAACTTTTTGGTTTAAATGAGAACCTTTTGTTTGGAGAAAGGAAAACACTGCATTCCAGCATAAGAACCTTATCCCATCTGTGAAACATAGTGGTGTTAGGATCATGGTTTGGGCCTGTTTTGCTGCATCTGGGCCAGGACGGCTTGCTCTCATTGATGGAACAATGAATTCTGAATTATACCAGCGAATTCTAAAGGAAAATGTCAGGACATCTGTCCATGAACTGAATCTCAAGAGAAGGTGGGTCATGTAGCAAGACAGCAACCCTAAACACACAAGTCATTCTATCAAAAAATGGTTAAAGAAGAATAAAGTTAATGTTTTGGAATGGCCAAGTCAAAGTCCTGACCTTAATCCAATGGAAATGTTGTGGAAGGACCTGAAGCGAGCAGTTCATGTGAGAAAACCCACCAACATCCCAGAGTTGAAGCTGTTCTGTACGGAGGAATGGGCTAAAATTCCTACAAGCCGGTGTGCAGGACTGATCAACAGTTACCGGAAACGTTTAGTTGCAGTTATTGCTGCACAAGGGGGTCACACCAGATACTGAAAGCAAAGGTTCACATACTTTTGCCACTCACAGATATGTAATATTGGATCATTTTCCTCAATAAATAAATGACCGAGTATAATATTTTTGTCTGATTTGTTTAACTGGGTTCTCTTTATCTACTTTTAGGACTTGTGTGAAAATCTGATGATGTTTTAGGTCATATTTATGCAGAAATATAGACAATTCTAAAGAGTTCACAAACTTTCAAGCACCACTGTAAAATGGACTGTGGCAAAGTGGAAAACTGTTCTGTGGTCAGACGAATCAAAATTTGAAGTTCTTTATGGAAATCAGGGACGCCGTGTCATTCGGACTAAAGAGGAGAAGGATGACCCAAGTTGTTATCAGCGCTCAGTTCAGAAGCCTGCATCTCTGATGGTATGGGGTTGCATTAGTGCGTGTGGCATGGGCAGCTTACACATCTGGAAAGACACCATCAATGCTGAAAGGTATATCCAGGTTCTAGAGCAACATATGCTCCCATCCAGACGACGTCTCTTTCAGGGAAGACCTTGCATTTTCCAACATGTCAATGCCAAACCACATACTGCATCAATTACAGCATCATGGCTACGTAGAAGAAGGGTCCAGGTACTGAACTGGCCAGCCTGCAGTCCAGATCTTTCACCCATAGAAAACATTTGGTGCATCATAAAATGGAAGATACAACAAAAAAGACCTAAGACAGTTGAGCAACTAGAATCCTACATTAGACAAGAATGGGTTAACATTCCTATCCCTAAACTTGAGCAACTTGTCTCCTCAGTCCCCAGACGTTTACAGACTGTTGTAAAGAGAAAAGGGGATGTCTCACAGTGGTAAACATGGCCTTGTCCCAACTTTTTTGAGATGTGTTGTTGTCATGAAATTTAAAATAACTTAATTTTTCTCTTTAAATGATACATTTTCTCAGTTTAAACATTTGATATGTCATCTATGTTCTATTCTGAATAAAATATGGAATTTTGAAACTTCCACATCATTGCATTCCATTTTTATTTACAATTTGTACTTTGTCCCAACTTTTTTGGAATCGGGGTTGTAAGTTCTGTACCATGAGATCCACTATCCTGAAGATGTTCAAGGATGGAGAATCAGTACTCACCCCTGAAAGTATTCACCCCAAACCCCTAAATTGGTTCCGGTGCAACCAGTGACCAACAGAAATCACATAATTAGTTCATTTGTTAATTATTCCATCTGTGTGCAATTAAAGTGTCACATGATATAAAGACAAAGTAGCTATCAAAACAAATCTGAGATAAAGTTCTGGAAGATTGTCAGTCAGGATTTGGTTGTTAAATTTGTATCCCACACTTTGAACATCACATGGAACGACCTCGAGATCAGCTTCAACCTCAAGATCAACCTCAACATCACACAATAGATATAGTCAAAGACAGAGCAATACTAGAAGAAACACTGTTGCACTCTGCCAGAGACCTGAAACTGGAAAATGACCCTAAACATGTTGCCAAAGCTACAAGTTATTCAAAACCAAAAACTTGAACATCTGAGAATGGTCTTACCAAAGTCCAGACCTCAATTCTATTAGTCTTGAAAATTGCTGTACACTAACAATCTCCATCTAATCTGTCATAGCTTGAGCAATTTTCCCAAGAGGAAATGGGATAATATTGGGATCCAGATGTGCAAGTTCTCATTCTCATTATCTCTAGCCGCTTTATCCTTCTACAGGGTCGCAGGCAAGCTGGAGCCTATCCCAGCTGACTACGGGCGAAAGGCGGGGTACACCCTGGACAAGTCGCCAGGTCATCACAGGGCTGACACATAGACACAGACAACCATTCACACTCACGGTCAATTTAGAGTCACCGGTTAACCTAACCTGCATGTCTTTGGACTGTGGGGGAAACCGGAGCACCCGGAGGAAACCCACGCGGACACGGGGAGAACATGCAAACTCCACACAGAAAGGCCCTCGCCGGCCCTGGGGCTCGAACACAGGACCTTCTTGCTGTGAGGCGACAGCGCTAACCACTACACCACCGTGCCGCCCAGATGTGCAGGTTGATAAAGAAATATCCCAGAAGACTACCAGCAGTAATTCACCTTCAAACACTTTCAAATATTAGACATATTGAGTAAACAAAATGGAACAGTCCAAATTGTAATACTACAAAATGTGGAAATGTTTAAAGGGGGTGAATACTTATGCAAGGCACTGCAGTATTAACCTTAGATTAGATGAAGATTCCTGTGAATGAGGCGTTACTATAGCAACGGTTGTGTATTAGAGGAAGCACATTAATCTAAACCTGTGATTAGAATTAAGAAAATGAATAAACACTGTTTGACCAATCGCAATAGAGAATTCAAGAGCACTGAATAGGTATAAGACAAATTTACAGCTGAGGCAACCATCTGGGATACCATAGTAACAGCCTAGCAATCACCTTGAATATCGTAGCAACCACATACAGTGGTGCTTGAAGGTTTGTGAACTCTTTAGAATTGTCTATATTTCTGCATAAATATGACCTAAAACATCATCAGATTTTCACACAAGTCCTAAAAGTAGATAAAGAGAACCCAGTTAAACAAATGAGACAAAAAATACTCGGTCATTTATTTATTGAGGAAAATGATCCAATATTACATGTCTGTGAGTGGCAAAAGTATGTGAACCTTTGCTTTCAGTATCTGGTGTGACCCCCTTGTGCAGCAATAACTGCAACTAAACATTTCTGGTAACTGTTGATCAATCCTGCACACCGGCTTGGAGGAATTTTAGCCCGTTCCTCCGTACAGAACAGCTTCAACTCTGGGATGTTGGTGGGTTTCCTCACATGAACTGCTCGCTTCAGGTCCTTCCACAACATTTCCATTGGATTAAGGTCAGGACTTTGACTTGGCCATTCCAAAACATTAACTTTATTCTTCTTTAACCATTTTTTGATAGAACGACTTGTGTGTTTAGGGTCGCTGTCTTGTTACATGACCCACCTTCTCTTGAGATTCAGTTCATGGACAAATGTCCTGACATTTTCCTTTAGAATTCGCTGGTAGAATTGAGAATTCATTGTTCCATCAATGATGGCAAGCCGTCCTGGCCCAGATGCAGCAAAACAGGCCCAAACCATGATCCTAACACCACTATGTTTCACAGGTGGGATAAGGTTCTTATGCTGGAATGCAGTGTTTTCCTTTCTCCAAACAAAAGGTTCTCATTTAAACCAAAAAGTTCTATTTTGGTCTCATCCATCCACAAAACATTTTTCAAGTAGCCTTCTGGCTTGTCCACGTCATCTTAAGCAAACTGCAGACGAGCAGCAATGTTCTTTTTGGAGAGCAGTGGCTTTCTCCTTGCAACCCTGCCATGCACACCATTGTTTTTCAGTGTTCTCCTCATGGTGGACTCATGAACATTAACATTAGCCAATGTGAGAGAGGCCTTCAGTTGCTTAGAAGTTACCCTGGGGTCCTTTGTGACCTCGCTGACTATTACACACCTTGCTCTTGGAGTGATCTTTGTTGGTCAACCACTCCTGGGGATGGTAACAATGGTCTTGAATTTCCTCCATTTGTACACAATCTGTCTGACTGTGGATTGGTGGAGTCCAAACTCTTTAGAGATGGTTTTGTAACCTTTTCCAGCCTGATGAGTATCAACAACGCTTTTTCTGAGGTCCTCAGAAATCTCCTTTGTTTGTGCCATGATACACTTCCACAAACATGTGTTGTGAAGATCAGACTTTGATAGATCCCTGTTCTTTAAATAAAACAGGGTGTCCACTCACACCTGATTGTCATCCCATTGATTGAAAACACCTGACTCGAATTTCACCTTCAAATTAACTGCTAATCCTAGAGGTTCACATACTTTTGCCACTCACAGATATGTAATATTGGATCATTTTCCTCAATAAATAAATGACTAAGTAAAATATTTTTTGTCTCATTTGTTTAACTGGGTTCTCTTTATCTACTTTTAGGACTTGTGTGAAAATCTGATGATGTTTTAGGTCATATTTATACAGAAATATAGACAATTCTAACGGGTTCACAAACCTTCAAGCGCCACTGTAGCAACATCCTAGCAACCACTTGGATACAATAGCAACCATCTAGCAACACCCTAGAAACCACATAGGATACCATAGCAACTGCCCTAACAACCACTCGCAAAAAAAAAAAAAAAAGCATTCCCCTCTGTTATTGTCCAGTTCAAGTTCCTAACTCCAGTGGTTCTCATCCCTCACCTGTCCAGCTGTGACTAGCTTGGATTTCACAACTGCTTCCCTGAGACTCCTCCTAAATGATGCTACATCAACCTTCATATCGCCACTCATGGAATGCGATTGTACTGAAAATGCTTTGGTATCTCCACATGGTACATTGCTCCTCTGCTGTCGCTCCTACATGTTCCTAACTTTATCATACAAGGAAGTTATAAAGCACACAGAAGAACATGGTACTGCTGCAGGACTCAACAAAACAGCAATCGGTTTCCGGCTAAGCAGCACGAGTTCGAATTTTTTCCCTTCACAGCCGCTCTCGTGTTCAGCAAAGAACAACAACGTGATAAATACTGACGGTGTCAGAGATTTGATGGAAAATTAATTCTCAAAACTCATCTTTCTCAGAAAGAAGAACGATCGGGGGATTTGATTTGATTTGATTTGTTTCCTTTTTGTTCCTAAATGTTCGATTAATACCGTGATATTTTTAGACTAGCTTATCATCAAACCTTCACACTCCGAATGCACAACAACTGTTTGGGTGTCAAATTCAAGATCGAACTTTGAAACGTGAACACAAAGGTCATCAGCGGAGAACATCAACCGCTGACAGAACACTGTCTGGAGGTCAAGGTGCACCTCACGATCTTCAGATCATATGCCTAATTTCACGGCTGCCTTTATGGTTCTAATTATCTTGATTAAATTGAAACTTCTTTTGATATCAGACTCTCTCTCTCTCTCTCTTTATTTGTTGTACTGCCTGAAGGACGGCTTCCAGCACAGTTTATTTTACTGAACATTACCCCGTCGAGCAGGTTCAGCATTGCGTGCCGGTTTATGGAGTGTGTGTGTATGTTTGTGGGTGTGTGTGGGCAAGAGCAGTGTTTGCGTGTGTGTGCGAATGTGTGTGTGTGTGTATACAGGTGGTTGTAAAATTGTTCATGCATGTGGTGTACACAAACACCCACACACACTACCCTGAGAGTGAATGAGCGTGTGTGTGTGTGAGAGAGAGAGAGAGAGAGTCTGTTAATGAATGAGCAAGGAGTCGGTGCTGTTTACTAACACAGCAGGCCGAATGGATGAAATGCAGTTAAGTCCAAAGTGCAGCTCTGTTTTGGTCTACTCATGTCTCCGCAGGATTGCATGACAGGGAGCTGTTCACAGTGGCAAGCTTATCACCTTGCGTGTGTGTGTGTGTGTGTGAGAGAGAGAGAGATCATGATATATTTGGTGTAGGGATGATAAAAGAATGAGATCAAGATATGGACAGAAGACAGATAAGACATTTGTACTAAGTCTGGCCTCTCTCTCTCTCTCTGTCTCTCACTTCTACTCCTACTTTTTTTTCTGTCTGTCTGGACAGAGTCGCTCAGGCACCGTTTGTCTCTGCGATATCTTTTACTATCTCTCCATTTCCCTCTCTACCTCAGTCTCTCTTTCTTCGTACACATTCCCTTTCTCCTTCTATCTCTCCATCTCATCTCGATTCACAACTGTCTTTCTCTCACGTTTGTCTCAGTCTCCTTTCCCCTCTCACTTTTTTTTTTACATATTCCTGTATCTTTTTTTGTTTAGTTTGTACTTTAAATGCCTCTTCTTTGCCCTCCTGTCCTCTTTCTTTGAATGGAGCTCAGGTTTCACGCACCTGCTCATCCATCCTTCTGAGAAGCCTGTGCAGGTCTTGGAAGATCTGAGAAGAAGATCTCAAGGAAACAATATTCCATGCATGGCCTACATTGACTTACCTGAATAATAATGAGACTATTAAAATGTTAGAACTCATAAAAATAGCGTAATGGAAGTATCACAAATACCTACAAATGATGATGAATTTTTCCTTAATTCACTTTATTCCAAGGCGGCACGGTGGTGTAGTGGTTAGCGCTGTCGCCTCACAGCAAGAAGGCCCGTGGCCGATGAGGGCCTTTCTGTGCGGAGTTTGCATGTTCTCCCCGTGTCCGTGTGGGTTTCCTCCGGGTGCTCCGGTTTCCCCCACAGTCCAAAGACATGCAGGTTAGGTTAACTGGTGACTCTAAATTGACCGTAGGTGTGAATGTGAGTGTGAATGGTTGTCTGTGTCTATGTGTCAGCCCTGTGATGACCTGGCGACTTGTCCAGGGTGTACCCCGCCTTTCGCCCGTAGTCAGCTGGGATAGGCTCCAGCTTGCCTGCGACCCTGTAGGACAGGATAAAGCGGCTAGAGATAATGAGATGGGGGTGAGACTTTATTCCAAACATTACCTTTCAAATTATACACTGTAATACTTTGCGACAGTAGGGGTGTGATCGAGCGTCAGAGGAGGAGTCAGGTAGAACCAGCAGATAACATGTGATGAGTTTCACCTGTGTCTGATTACTGGTGCTTTAATTGTATGTCTTTTGTGTTTTTGCAGTGAGAAACCAGAAACCAGAGAGAGAGAGAGCTGAGCAACCCAGCTCCGTGTGTGTGTTTAGACAAAGTTGCTGAAAAAACAAAAGTAGACTGAGAATAAACACACTTTGTGTTGCCGTAAGCCCGCCTCCCAGTTCTTCATTCCCAGAGCTCCTAGAGTGCTACTGAAACCTGGGACTGAGGAGAAAGTCTCATCGTGGAGTTCACACCAGTCGCCAAGATCCTCCAAACCCTCATCAGCTCCCACCAAATCCAACGTCAGACCCTCGTCACACTCTGCGAAGAACAGGAGCAATGTTTCCCGGCTCTGTTCCAGGTCCAGACGGAGGACCAGCAGGTGATCCAGAGCCTGGTTCAGTCAGCGTGTACTCCAGCAGCCACTCCTGTGGACACTGCTGCCCCACCCCATGTCACGCTGCCCAATATGGTTCCGCAGGACAACCCCGATGCCTTCATGGAGCTGTTTGAGCATGTCACCAAAGCGAGCTCATGGCCAACCTTGCAGTTCCACGTGGCTCATCATAATCCCATGGTGGGACATTTAGGTCAGAAAAAAACACTGTACTGTCTTCCACCCACACAGTGCCTATTTAGATGACATCATTATTTACATTAATGATTGGCAGTGGCATTTACAAAATCTGAAGGCTGTCCAGACATTGATGTATGCAGGACTCACAGCAAACCCAAGGAAGTGGAAGTACAGTATCTGGGCTTCCAAAAAATGAGGTACAAACCTCCTGTAATAGCCAGCCAACCCCAGAAACTACCTCAGCCTCTTTTTGGTCTTGGGTCTCGGGCAGGCTGCAAGCACTGCAGAGGACGCACAGTATCTGGGCTTTGACTTGGGTCATGGGCAGGTGCGTCTCCTGCAGTGCTTGCAGCCTGCCCGAGACCCAAGACCAAAAAGGGGCTGAGGTAGTTTCTGGGGTTGGCTGGCTATTACAGGAGGTTTGTACCTCATCACCAGCCTGCTGACTGACCTCAGAAAAAGAAAATTATTATGAAATGTGCAAAGGTTGAGGCACCTTACTCAGTCAGTCCTATCATATCTTCTTTTGGCAGATATCACAGCTTGCAAATGCTGTTTGGAGTAAGCTAGGAGTCATTGCATTCATGTGTAATGAATTGTCACCCACACTTCCTCAGGAATGTTTCTAGTTCTGAGGTATTCTTGTGCGATCTTGCATGCACAGCATGCTTAAGATTTACACACCAATGGTCAAGTCAGGAGTCTGTCAGGCTCATTCCAAAAGTTTCAGCTCATATTTCCTGAAGTAGTCCAAGGTACGAGATTCAGAGGAATGTTTTGGATCAGTGTCCTGTTGTCAAAGCCAGATTCTTTTTAACTTCAGTTTTTTGAATGAATGTGGCACATTTGCTTCCAGAAGTTGCTCATATTTCCTGGAATCTATTCTTCCATCTACAGTACCTGTGCAGTGTTTCCTGTGCTACTGGCTGCTACAAACAACCCCAAAGCATAACATATCCACCCACATGCTTACAGGGTTTTTTTTTTTTCCGCAATTGTTATAACACAAAACTGGTACTTGTAGTATAATTAGTGAGTGAAGCCACTAACTCATTGATCTGGTATGCTAAATCATAAGCATGTTCTCTGCTTTACACTTATTTTCCAAACCTAAAATACACATTTTGCAAAACAGTCCCTGTGTTTCTTTTGGAAGACACTGCCATACAATTGCCACACCCATTTGTATTGTGTTATGGCTGTCTGTCGATATTCGACAATGACGAGGTCATCCTCTTTGTTGTCTTCTTTGCCTTCTCAGGTCTTGATGCTGTTGTTTGATTGGGGGTGGGGGCCATAGCCTGCGCAAAGGATTTGTTGTTGACGGTGGTGATGAGGGTGTACAGTCCTCATCCGCACCACTTTGCTCCCCGCTGGGAATCCAGGTGGCAAGCAAGGGAACAGGACGACCAGGGTCGACGGGGGTGCTGCACCTCCGATGGTGGTTCCTTGGAGGATGCGGGTACGTGTCGGCATTGGCCACAGGAATCGCCAGAGCATTTGGACCGCCTGGCTTTCAGCTGGTTTTCACCATTCCACCAGTGAATCCAGGAATCACCCCTTTGCTGGTGTTGAGGTCGCAGGACTCTGAATTCAGAAGGGCACACTCATTTACTGATTGCCCAAACCCAGGTAATTTCACAGATGAAAACATTTATGGCTAAGAAATCTTGTTTTGGGCAACAAATATTGGAGAAAACCTTCCTCTGGTCTGAAAGCACCTACTGTGAACTAAAGGAAAAAATAGGCTGAGGATGATTGTAGTCCTTAGAATGCTGTTTTGAGGGGAGGGGGGGGTTAAGCTCCTACTTCAGGGTAGGTTCTCTTCCAGCCCAAGAGGTAACATGAGTGATGTAAGTGTATGGTGATTAGTCCAGATGTACTGTAAGCATCTGTTGATTGGTTGAACACAAGCCAAAGCAGTGCTGGTGACCACCATTTTAAAAATCAGTGAATGTTTTAGACGGATTTTTAAAAATGGTGGTCTCCAGCACTGCATTGGCTTGTGTTCAACCAATCAACAGATGCTTACAGTACGTCTGGACTAATCACCATATATCACTCATGGTTGCTCTTGGGCTGGAAGAGAACCTAGCCTGAAGTAGAAGCTAAAAAATTTCCTCAAAACGGCATTCTAAAAGCTCTAAGGCGTTCTAATTTTCTTCAAAAACGGGTGAACTTCCTCCAACAGTTCGAAGAACTATGGAAAAGTTCCTCCAATCTGAAAGCACATTCAGTGAACTAAAGGAAAAATTAGGCTGCATCCTGTCTCCTATGTCCTCATCAACATCACAAGCAAAGTTCTCTCTGGCCAGACAGAGGGGGAAGTACCGTCTAGAGTGGCCTATCCAGCCCTGGCATGCTTTCGCATCAATAGGTGTTTTCAGACTGGAGGACCTTTTTCATAATTCTTAGAACTGTTGGAACAGAGGATGATCGTCGTTCTTAGAACACCATTTTGAGCGATTATTATTATTATTTATTATTTTTTTTAAGCTCCTACTACAGGGAAGGTTCTCTCCCAGCATCAAGCCTATTTTTGTTATCTTCTATTATGGTATAACCAGCATGTGTTGTCTGTTACTGTTCAAACCAAATAAAAATAATTTTAAAAATCCCCTTTTAGTTGTGTTTTTTAACCTGTACTGAATTTGCATACATAGCCTATTTACAGTATTTCAGCACTATGATAAACCTTTTACAGTAGTAAGCTGTGCCCCGGACACTGAAAATACACAAGTTAGTAGTGTTTTCCAGTGATCTCATCAGTGTGTACCATAGTTGGTGTGTGAGTGTGAGCTATCCATCCATCCATCCATCCATCCATCCATCCATCCATCCATCCATTATCTCTAGCCGCTTATCCTGTTCTACAGGGTCGCAGGCAAGCTGGAGCCTATCCCAGCTGACTACGGGCGAAAGGCGGGGTACACCCTGGACAAGTCGCCAGGTCATCACAGGGCTGACACATAGACAACCATTCACACCTACGGTCAATTTAGAGTCACCAGTTAACCTAACCTGCATGTCTTTGGACTGTGGGGGAAATCGGAGCACCCGGAGGAAACCCACGCGGACACGGGGAGAACATGCAAACTCCACACAGAAAGGCCCTCGCCGGCCGCTGGGCTCGAACCCAGAACCTTCTTGCTGTGAGGCGACAGTGCTAACCACTACACCACCGTACCGCCCAGTGTGAGCTATTCATCTGATATTTTTGATGCAAAAGTACCAGTTAAAATAATTGTGGGTGCAATGTTTGCTTTTCAAGAAGTGTGTGATGTTTTGCATGTTGTGTGTGCGCCCTTGGGTTTTGTGCGTTACGTTTTGAGTGAATGAGACATAGATTCAGAAATTGTGTCTAAGCACTGATTAAAAAACAGCAACAAGAAAATCTGTAATAGTCGGCAAGCTGCTCTTTTATTTATTTTTAATCAAATGCTGCTCTTTTCAAGGCATCAATTAGCTTCATTTTCGGATCCAGTGAGGCTGAGTGTTAGCACAAGTTTAGAGGAGTCAGAAAATTGTTATTTCTTGGTTGTTGTTGATGATGATGATGTTTTAGTTCAATAGGAAATAAGGTAAATGTGCATGAATAATTTGCTGCACGGCTTGTGTTTATCTTTTCGTGTCAAAAATTAACAATACAGGGTGTTTCAAAAAAAATTGATATTATTTGAGATGTAAATATCCCAGAAACTACATAGTCGAGGCAAATGAAACTGAACAGGCTTAATGTTGAGCAAGATAAGATTTATTCCTCAAAATTTGAATGAGAAATTCAAAGCTATATGGATTCCATGAACGATTTCACAAATTTTCAATATACGCGCCGCCTGAGACACAGACAGCCTTCCTCTTTGAACTTTCTGTGCCGTGTCCAAATCTGCATTGCAGTTTGTGCATTTTTAGAGAATCCTCTCATAAATGCATGCTGCACAGTCTTCTTCGAGCATACTCTAACACACAAAACGCCTTTTCTTTCCCAGTGAATGGCATTTCTGTACCTAAAAAGATGAAAAAAACAAAACACATTCAACATAAAATTTTGACCTGTTTCCACACATGCTGTTAAAATTTGAGGTGAACTGAACGAGAATTGGCAAAGTTACTCGATTGTGAAATGACATCAGATTTTTTTTTTGAAACACCCTGTACGGTATATTCAACTGGGATGGGGTGCCTAAACTTTTGCACACAACTATAAAATATGTTGGATAGTGTATCAGAATGAGAGGATTTTATTTTGTTTCACTATTAGTACATTTCTTCTCTCTCTCTCTCTCTCTCTCTCTCTCTCTCTCTGTGTCCTATGAGAGGATTTAGAGTGCATTCTAGCATAACATTTATTTTCTGGTTGGTATTGGCTCAAAACGGGCGGCACGGTGGTGTAGTGGTTAGCGCTGTCGCCTCACAGCAAGAAGGTCCGGGTTCGAGCCCCATGGCCGGCGAGGGCCTTTCTGTGCGGAGTTTGCATGTTCTCCCCGTGTCCACGTGGGTTTCCTCCGGGTGCTCTGGTTTCCCCCACAGTCCAAAGACATGCAGGTTAGGTTAACTGGTGACTCTAAATTGACCGTAGGTGTGAATGTGAGTGTGAATGGTTGTCTGTGTCTCTGTGTCAGCCCTGTGATGACCTGGCGACTTGTCCAGGGTGTACCCCGCCTTTCGCCCGTAGTCAGCTGGGATAGGCTCCAGCTTGCCTGCGACCCTGTAGAACAGGATAAAGCGGCTAGAGATAATGAGATGAGATGAGATGAGATGAGACAAATTATTCATGGTAAAGGGCCATCACAGAGCCACTGTTTGACCATTTAACCCTTAACTGTGCAATTTTCTCTCTGACTTTGAATTAAAGTGGTATCCTGGATGTAAAAGTTTGGTGGATATGAAAAACTGAACCGAACTCAACTGAACTGTGTGTCTGTGATGCAAAAACATGTGGCGCAACCACAAGCTGGCCATCAGTCCACATTAAAATGTTCATCATGACAGTAATAAACTCTCATTTTCTTTGGACCTTACAACATCATGAGAAAATATAGGCTGTGTGCAGTGTATTGCTCCATCATGATTCTCACACACATGGAAGATCTTAGAGCAGACTCTAAAACAAAAACGTTATTGAGATTTTTCTGAAAGCAGAGAAAATGTTTCTGAAGACTGAGGTTCGATATCACCTCGTGCTATTTCTCGTTTCATAGATGCTGGGATTAATCAACATAAATGAAGTGTGTTTGCATCAGCGACATACCTGATCTGGCAGGTACATCTCTGCCCATGGATGAGATCTCACTTCGTTCCAGTGATGTTCCTCTCACGCTCCCTGCTGGTCAAGTCCAGTCAAGCCAAGTTAAATTTATTGATCTGGCACTAAAAACAACTTTTATTGGCCAAAGTGCTGTCCAGAGGGGGCTAACGAGGCTAGTCAACTCGGCGAGTAAGATTTAGTCAAACCAAACATGCAAATAGTAACTATATTAAATAAAAAAATACAAATAATATGAGAATGCATAAGATGAACATAAGAAAAGAGAAGAATAAAAGATTAAAGCTAGACGGCCTTTTGATTTCATAAAATCGGTGAAATTTAGTTCTGTATGAAATGTGGTCATTGTGATATCTGTTTATTTCTGTAATATCTCACAAAATATCAGGCCATTCTGTTCTGTATCTGGGAAGTTACTTAAGAGGATTGAGGAGATTCCCGAGCAAATAAAGTGCATGAAATCGCTCGCTTAGCGCAGTCAAGCAGACAGAGGAAGTCCGTGTGTGTGTGCGCATGCGCAGGTTTACCTTTGAGCGTGCACTGACAGTTCCATCATTCTGTCGCTAAATGAACAGCTGATCACACCAAGGTGCTCGCTGAGCGCCGATATTTATTAGTTTGGTCCTGCGTTTCCTTTCCTTTGTATATAACATAACGTCTTTTATTTTTTTCGCGGTGTGGTTTCCATCAAATCCCGCGCTCTGATTGGCTGGCGAGCGGGTCCGTATCCTACGGTACGGACCCCAGTTACGGACCCCGGTTACAGACCTCTAGCGACTCGCTCATTCACAACAACAAACATAGTAGAATTTTTTGTCAACATTTCTCTTTTTTTTAATGAGATTTATTTATAAGATTATCAAAAATCTTATAAATTTTTGTGAGCATTTCTCAGGAGAATAGCAATAATTTTACAGCATGAATAGCGATCACGACAGTGTTCACAGCGAAAGAGAGTTTTACTACCCTGAGGAAGAAGAAATAAAAGAAAACATTTCAGGAGAAAGATAAAAACCTGTAACTTGCTAACGCCGAGCAAAAACATGGCTGAATCCTGAATGACTCCTATTTGTATAAATAGGGGACTACATAGGCGGCAAAATGTAGTTTTTTTCCTGCCATGGAAGTGCACTTGTATACCGAGGAGGAAGCCATTTGCATTACAGCCGTGAATGAGGATTCAAAATAGCATTAATTTTACATCATGGATAGCGATAACAACAGTGTTCACAGCGAAAGCAAGTTTTACTACCCTGAGGAAGACAAAATAAAAGAAAACATTTCAGGAGAAAGCTAAAAACCTGTAACTTGCTAATGCCGAGCAAAAACATGGCCGAATCCTGAATTACTCCTATTTGTATAAATAGGGGACTACATAGGTGGCAAAATGTAGTTTTTTTCCTGCCATGGAAGTGCACTTGTATACTGAGGAGGAATCAATTTGCATTACAGCCGTGAATGAGGATTCAAAATGGCGGCTCGGCTCGGTTTTCCCTTTCGGGCGCTCTCGTGTTCTGTTAGAATTTGGTAAAGAAAATAATAAATATATTATTTACCAGCTTAAGGTCGGTCCGTATGGTGAAATACCGTGACCTCGGCCTTGAATACTGACCTCGACCCAGAGGGCCTCGCTCAGTACTTTCAAGACCTCGGTCACGGTATTTCACAAAACGGACCTCCCAGCTGGTAAATAACATATATTTCTTCTCGCTTTCCGTTACTGTAGTTGGTCTTTCACGTTTCATTCGCACACTTACGTCCTCCATTTTTCTCTCCTGTTTCAAATTTGTATCCCACAATGCCTTTGAACGGGGAAAGCTCACCATGTGATGCATGACGTAATATCTTGTATTGGGTCATGGTGAAGCAGGAAAAAATAGCGGAGAATTTAGGGCCACGTGGAAATCTCATCTCATCTCATTATCTCAAGCTGCTTTATCCTGTTCTACAGGGTCGCAGGCAAGCGAGCCTATCCCAGCTGACTACGGGTGAAAGGCGGGGTACACCCTGGACAAGTCGCCAGGTCATCACAGGGCTGACACATAGACACAGACAACCATTCACACTCACATTCACACCTACGGTCAATTTAGAGTCACCAGTTAACCTAACCTGCATGTCTTTGGACTGTGGGGGAAACCGGAGCACCCGGAGGAAACCCACGCGGACACGGGGAAAACATGCAAACTCCACACAGAAAGGCCCTCGCCGGCCACGGGGCTCGAACCCGGACCTTCTTGCTGTGAGGCGACAGTGCTAACCACTACACCACCGTGCCGCCCAACGCAGTGTCATTTTACTTAAATATTTCATAGGTTACCTTTATTGCCACTGAAAATGAGACAAGTAATGGGTGTAATTTTGGTCTGCAAAGAGCTCAGTGAATTTGTAGGTCCACTCTACAGCTAGTGCACCAGCTAGGTTAAGATGCCTGCTAATAACTAGCTTGGTCCCTCATGAGGTCTGCCCTCAACATGCACAGATTCAGCCTCAGGGTTAGGAAACCATCCCTCAACCCCCCTCCCAGCTGAAACAGAAGGAGGTGATCAGTATTTTGTTGATAATGTATTTACAGAGCAATCTGTGAATAAATGGCTTTGGGGTTCAGGCTCATGCAGACCGATTTTTAGTATTTATGCTGCATTAACCATGTGAGCAACTAGCTATAGCAAGCAAGTCCAATTTTAGCTGATAACGTTCATTATACACATTCCAGAAATGAAATGGACAAAAACTGGCTAAAAAGACTGTTAGATAGCTTGATTTATAATGTAAAGGGAATAATGCCATTGCCACTTTTAAGATCACCCTTAAAGATATTAGTTTCTCTTTATGATCAGCTAATGTTACTAACCAAGCATACAGCTCATTCCATCCAAATGTTAGTAATACATACACATACACTACTGTTCAAAAGTTTGGGGTCACTTTGAAATGTCCTTATTTTTGAAAGAAAAGCACTGTTCTTTTCAATGAAGATCACTTTAAACTAATCAGAAATCCACTCTATACATTGCTAATGTGGTAAATGACTATTCTAGCTGCAAATGTCTGGTTTTTGGTGCAATATCTCCATAGGTGTATAGAGGCCCATTTCCAGCAACTCTCACTCCAGTGTTCTAATGGTACAATGTGTTTGCTCATTGCCTCAGAAGGCTAATGGATGATTAGAAAACCCTTGTACAATCATGTTAGCACAGCTGAAAACAGTTGAGCTCTTTAGAGAAGCTATAAAACTGACCTTCCTTTGAGCAGATTGAGTTTCTGGAGCATCACATTTGTGGGGTCGATTAAATGCTCAAAATGGCCAGAAAAATGTCTTGACTATATTTTCTATTCATTTTACAACTTATGGTGGTAAATAAAAGTGTGACTTTTCATGGAAAACACAAAATTGTCTGGGTGACCCCAAACTTTTGAACGGTAGTGTAGTTCTCACAACACACTGTGTTCGTACGATTATTTGACAGATGCTGAATTGTGTACCTTATGGTGAAGGTTATGGATACTTTAGAGCCAGGGCCCTCTTCAAGCCATGATGCAGCCAGAGAGAGAAAACCCTTTTCTGTTTTTGATGCATCCATTTGCAGGCAACATGATATGACAAATTTGTTGATGGAAAATATATTATTGTGTTTAAAAAAAAAAGTTCAACGCTGTTGCACAACAAAGCCCATAAGTGACTTTAAAACTGTATGTAGAGTATGTACAGTGGTTATCGAGCTCATTTGGGGCTGTTGAACATTGAGATCCTAAATATTTGAGGTTGAGGGATTTATTCTCTGCCATTTGACCTGTTTGTATGTTTAGATGTTTTGCCGTTGTTCACATTTATATTTGCTGTTATTGTTCCACAGGTTCTTTTTGATAAAAGGACAACCTCAAGAGTTTGGAAACGAGTTGAGGATCTCCTCCAGATAGATCCAATGCAAGAAAATGATGATGGACAAAACCAAGTTCAATCATTTGCTCAAAGGATGTTTCCCTGAGCAGATGTGCCCTAAGGCCAAGGATGGGCCAAAAGGGAAACTATGATGATGATGATGATGTTCAAGTGTTTATTTAATAAGTGAATGAATGTTGAGTTTTTCTCACTGGATTGTTGATTACTGTATTTACTGTGCTTTCTGTTAAAGGTCTCATTGCATCGTTTTTTCATTAATTGTGCGGTGGTCTCTAGTATGAATGAATGCCCTGTGAGCCGGTTTTGGTGAAAAAAAATGCTGTGGTTCTCCTGTTTCAGGCTGTTCTAGTTTGGTGGAGGAGTGGGTGGCGGGAGAACGACAGGATTTCAGCTCTTACTCATTAATATTCATGATATGTAAATGTGTTACCTCTGATTGGCTAACAGCACTGTGACGCTACCTCCAGTGGGTCAGAACAAGCGGATGTGGGTGTCTTTGTAAAAACTGTTTTGATTGGCTATTATGGTCTCAACATCGATGTTTTGACCAATAACAATGTAGATAACAAGAATTTTACATCACATTCAACGAGATTTAAACGAGACTAAAGATGGCGACTTACAAATAATGTCTAAACATCGTTGGAGTTAATAAAGTTTGAAAAGCATGAAGGAACATACCCCAACCCCCCGAAATTAATTAAAAAAAAAATTCTCAACGGATTTGGCATAATATAAGAAGGTCGTTTTTTACTCAGAAAAAGCGGAAATCCGCCGAAAAGCGGAAAACTCTCATCCCTGCCTAGCTTGTGACCATGTCATGCATGCTAACGTGGAGAATATGAACATGCTATTTTGTAACAAAAACCTTTGAACAAAAAGTTCATGTTTTACTTACAGCTTGTGAGCTGGTGGTCGATCGTCTTGACGGTACAGATCCAGGGATTAAAAACAACCTCGAAGCAAAACCACTACTGAAGGCACCGAAGTTTGAAAAGTCACTGTGGTTGAAATGATCAGAACACAGTACTAACGTTGCATTATACTTCGCTGGTGGTGTTCCAAAGATAAATTCCAACCATTTCTTCTTCAGCTCTTCTATCTTGGGCAAGAAATGCAACATTGATGTGTTACTGCCACAAATAACACAGGCACGAACTTGTTCAGCCATGTTTTCAACTTGCTGTTAGGTCCTCTTCGTTAGCTACTGACGAGATGGGCTTTGCTATCTCTCCTCGCGCTTAAATCTGAACTTTCTTCCAGTGGGTGGTCGCAAGCCAAGGTGGGCGAGGCCATGACTACTAATTTTCGAAGTGACGTAAGTTCGTAAGGCTTTTCCAGATCCGCTCGTTTTTCCGACTATTTTCTTTCATAAGCTCAGGGAATGGGAGTAGAATTACATTTTCACATGCAGCATGCATATGCAACTCGGAGTGAACTATGGTATTTCAAAAAGAGCCAGTATTAAACGTTTTTGGTGGAAGGGCACCTTTAAAGGTGGAGTACGAGATTTTGGAATAACAGTTCCCGCAAGCCATATTTTGAAAAGAAACACGCCCGCCCTCGCCCTGCTCCCACCCCCCGCATCTCCACCCCTCCTCCCCCTCCCCCCATGTCTCCACCCCCCTCCCTACCCGCGCCTCCAAAGCATGTTGCCAAAACCATGTTTATGTGAACATAATGGTACTTACAAGTCAGAGCCTGAGAGTGAATCCGAACGAATAGTGGATACGGGAGGAGGAGGTGGTTTCAAAAACCCATGCTTCATTGGTGTCAAACTGGCTTGTGCCATGCCTTCATAACTAAGAAAACAATAAATAAGAGTTATCGTTTGTGCCACATACAGCTAAGCTAACAAATCGTTTGTATGCATGAAATAAATACCATGGAAAAACTACCATCAAGGACGTAATACGACTATACGCGTTAGTAGAACAATCCGTGTCAGCTAACTTTGCAAGTCATGCTAACTTAGCAAAACCTACATTGTGGTCCGTATCATCTGTTATGCTCTCGCTGCCAGGGTGTACACTTGTTAAAACAACAACACTGTCCTATCTGAAAATGTAATAAATACATAATGTTATCTTACCTATCGAGTAGAAACAGGGCCACCATTGCATGGTAGGCTATCTATCCGTTGCTTTGAAATGGCTGGAGTGGTCCCTGCCCATACCGTACGCGCAAGGGTAGGGGCGGGGGTGGGGCGGTGAGGGTTGGGGTTTGGGGTCGCGGGCTTCAGTCTGATTGACATGTCAGTATCCAATCATTTTGAGGTGGTTACCTCGATAGGATTTGATGGCGTTTTTCCTTTATTTTACACTGTAGACTGGATTAAAATATTTCGTTTTTGGGTCAAACCTTCTATTGTACTGCTTGCAACATGGGTGTGAGGAGCTTTTCAAGCAATATGGTAAAAAATACTCCTGAAAAAAATCTTGTACTCCACCTTTAAATTGGCACACCAAAAAAATGAAGGAAAAAAACCCAAAACGCTCGGTGGATTTCTTGCAGCGCACCGTGTAATCTTCTTCTTTCAGTTAAATAGTTATTCACCAACCAAGAAATTTAACTGTATATAGTGAGTCAGTACATGAAGGAGACATTTGGATGAATTTGGAAGCGTGTTTGTGACAGCAAAGCCAGTCAACACGAAGTTTATACTTATTGACTAGTTCAGCGGTTCCCAAAGTGGGGGTCGCGACCCCTTTGGGGGTCGCGGAGGGACTCCAGGGGGGTCGCAGAGAGATGGGACTGTTTGCATAACACAGAAAAAAAACAGGCATTGGAATGTTTTGAATGGCGTCGGAATGTTGGTAATGCGTCAGCCGGCAGAGAGTCATTAAATCAGTCTATAGAACCCAATCACCCCCTTTCACTCCATAATCGCTCCCCGCCCTCCAATATGAATTTCATTCAGTGTATAGCTGCCACGGTCATTAGAATTCAATTGCTCCCTTTCACTCAGTAATCGCGCTCCGCCCTTGAATATTAATTCAATATTAATTCGATATTGTTGTTGTTATTAGCAAACCCTCCTCCTGTGAATACAAACTGTATAAAACAGGTCCCTATTTTGAGATTCAGAACAAAACATCGGACGGCGACTTTATGACAACATGGACAAGTTTCTACGCGTGCTTCCTACAAAACGCAAGGCTGCTGCACAGGACGAGTTCCCATGCACTTCGGCAGTGAAAAAGATAAGGCGGTATGATGATGCATACATCGAAATGGGCTTTACGAGCACATTGGTGGGTGGTGAGGAACGACCGCAGTGTGTTCTCTGTCTGAAGGTGCTGGCGACAGAAAGTTTAAAGATGTTTATGGATGGCCATACTCCTCCCTTTTGCCACATCCTACCTCTGTGAGGTGGGCTTTTCTGCAGTGGCCTCCATCAAGACCAAATACAGGGCAAAGTTGAACATTGAAAACGAACTAAGGGTGGCGATCTCACAGTTATCACCAAGATTTGAAAAACTCTGTACTGAAAAGCAAGCACACACAAGTCACTGAAAAAATATTCTGATGTTCTGTGTAATGTTCTGTTTTATTATGATGTGCAATGCTCTTTTGTGGATAATGCTCTTCTGTGAATAAAAAATAGCAACTTTAATATCCGTCTGATTATTATTATTATTATTATGGTTATTATTACTACACTACACACTGCATAATGGGTGGTGGGTCGATGTCAGGGGGTCCCAAAAATATTCTGAAGTCCAAAAGGGGGTCCCCAGCCAAAAAGTTTGGGAACCACTGGACTAGTTGATCAACTAGCTCCAGCCTGGGTAGGTCTCTAACTAAATACTGACACCTAGTGGTGAAAAGTAATATCAGGGTGTAAACAAGGTCTGTGTCTTCTGTGACCAATTCAGTCGAGGTGTTCAGATCCAGTGGGTCATTACTGGTGATTGACAAACTCAGACTATTGAATTCATGTGTGTTTTTTGTGAGGAAATTACACTAATAACACTTCATCTGGATAAACTAAGAGTCAGTGTTCTATTTATTTATTTTATTTATTTTTCTTTCATTGGCCCAAAATTTCTAGCGGCGCCCCTGCCTAACACTAACCGATTTTCCTGTTAGTTATTTAAAAAATCTCTAATGCTGCTTTCAAACCTATCGAAAACTCTGTTTGATGTAAACTTCTGGATTTTCTAGATTAGTAAATATTTTTGAATGGACTTTTTTGCAGGTCAGAGTTTCTCAATCTGAGATGCATCTCATGACATACTGTCTGAGATGTTTTAGTTCTCACGCTCTAATGATAATGAGTGTGGCTGTTTTGTCCGACAGATGTGCATAAGATATGCAGATGTGTGTGAATAATGGCACTCACACTGTTGCTGCTTTTGCACATCCACACAGTCATGTGTCAGGCAATAAACCAGGTGAATCTGCTTCACGTCGTGCCGTAGCACACCATCACACGTGGATTATTTTCCTACATCGACACACCTGGTGTGTTTTATTCCTTATGGATCGTTCAGAGCTGGATGGAAGAGATGTGCAGCATTGACAAGAAATGCACGTTTCCACTAGACTGCTAAATCAGCATTAAGAATATTTCTTTAGGTTTAACAACATGTACATGTATGTTACTGACATCATATAATGTTTAAATGTTAGTCATCCAAAATTATAAATCAGGAATTTTAATAAAGTCAGAGGTGGCAGAAAATTCATAATGTCCATTTTTGGAAATTGACCTCCAAAGTTCTGGAAGCCCTGCAATAATAATAAATATTATATAATCTTTAATAATGGTGTATCTCTTTGAAGAAAAAAAAAATCGATGTTCCCCAAACCCCACTTTGAACACTATATACAGGAAAGTCCTGTGTAAATCCACAAATACATTTTTTCTGCACATTTTTAAGTAATGCAGTCCTTTCATTCCTTTCTGTTCAGTGGTTACTTTATCCTGGTGAGGGTCATCTGGAGACTGGATGGGACACGAGTGGACCTCTGGGCACCATACACACACACACACACACACACATGCTCATTCACACATAGGGGACTTTAGTGTAGCCAGTCCACCTACTGGCATGTTTTTGGGAGGAAACCAGAGGAAACCCACACAAACACTGGGGAGAACACACACAGAAACTCTGTATAAAGAGCAGGTAAGAGCTCAGGAGTCTGAGTGAGTTCAGCTACGAGTCAGATGGGAGACAGCTGACGCAGCACATTCACCCTTTTTTTAATAAAAACCTTCCAAAACATAATGACGGAAATGTTACGTTACTGCACACTGACTGTCCCAAAGGGAATGAGCACACCAATAAATAAAATCTCACGTGTGTTCTTACCCTGAGTCTGCTGTGTTTTCTGAGCCGTTTACTCTGACACACATGATCTGTATTTATCTGAACAACACTCAGTTATCATTGATCGATGTAAATAATTGCAGTTTGAATGGTGTTTGGTCGAATTACAATTCCATTTTTATTGAGGTGGAATTGTAGAGCTGATTATTGAACCAGATTTACAGCACAGAACCTTTACTGCTGCTGCTGCTGCTGTGCGAGTCGTTTACACCAACATTTATTGACTATAATAAAGATCCAGACATTTGTGTAGCATTTTAAAAGCGTTTATTTATTCTTTTTTAGATGGTGGTTCGGTTTGACAGAGGGAAGACCAGGACCCTCCGTGCGTTCTTCCACTGACTCCGCCAGGGTTTGGTATGGCAGGTCCTCTGTTCTGGTCGAGTGAGGTGTGGCTTCTGTTCCTCCCCGCTGTTGGACAGAGTTATAAATGCTGGTTTACTGCCCACCTCAGTCTGTTCCTCTTCACCCTCCTCAGTCTGTTCCTCTTCACCCTCCTCAGTCTGTTCCTCTTCCACCTTCTTCTTTGCCTCCACCAGCTTTGTGTCCATTAAGTCCATCATGTCATCACAGTTGAGAGTTGTAGTTCGGGGTGTGGACGGCTCGGCCTCCTCTGCCTCCGTAAAGTAACCAAAGGTGAGAGATTTAGCCAGGAGTGTGTACAGCTCGGCCTCCTCTGCCTCCGTAAAGTAACCAAAGGTGAGAGTTTTACTCTGGGGTGTGGACAGCTTGGCCTCCTCTGCCTCCATAAAATCACCACAAGTGAGGGTTGTAGTCTGAGGTGTGGATGGGTCGGCTTCCTCTGGCTCAGTAATGTAGCCACAGTTGAGAATTTTACTCTGGAGTATGGATGGCTCTGCCTCCTCTGCCTCTGTAATGTAGCCATGGGTGAGAGTTGTAGTCTGGGGTGTGGACGGCTCTGCCTCCTCTGCCTCTGTAATGTAGCCACAGGTGAGAGTTGTAGTCTGGGGTATGGACCGCACAGCCTCCTCTGCCTCTGTAATGTAGCCACAGGAGAGCGTTGTAATCTGGGGTGTGTACAGCTTGGCCTCCTCTGCCTCCGTAATGTAGCCCCAAGAGAGAGTTGTAGTCTGGGGTGTGTACAGCTTGGCCTCCTCTGCCTCCGGAATGTCGCCCCAGGAGAGAGTTGTAATCTGGGGTGTGTACAGCTCAGCCTCCTCTGCCTCTGTAATGTCGCCCCAGGAGAGAGTTGTAGTCTGGGGTGTGTACAGCTTGGCCTCCTCTGCCTCCGGAATGTCGCCCCAGGAGAGAGTTGTAATCTGAGGTCTGTACACCTTGGCCTCCTCTGCCTCCGTAATGTTGCCCCAGGAGAGAGTTTTAATCTGGGGTGTGTACTGCTCGGCCTCCTCTGCCTCCGTAATGTCGCCCCAGGAGAGAGTTGTAGTCTGGGGTGTGTACAGCCCGGCCTCCTCTGCCTCTGGAATGTAAGCCCTTGTCACTCCCAGTTGAAGCTCAGGCTCCATCACAGGTGGTGGGACAATTACAATTGTCACTTCTTTATCTGAACAAAATAAAGCACAAGAAGGAGATTAGTTTAGAATTTTCAATATTTCTGCATAAATATGACCTAAAACATCATCAGATTTTCACACAAGTGCTAAAAGTAGAACCCAGTTAAACAAATGAGACAAAAATATTATACCTGGTCATTTATTTATTGAGGAAAATGATCCAATATTACATATCTGTGAGTACCAAAAGTATGTGAACCTCTGGGATTAGCAGTTAATTTGAAGGTGAAATTAGAGTCAGGTGTTTTCAATCAATGGGATGGCAATCAGGTGTGAGTGGGCACCCTGTTTTATTTAAAGAACAGGGATCTATCAAAGTCTGATCTTCACAACACATGTTTGTGGGCGTGCATCATGGCATGAACAATGGAGATTTCTGATGACCTCAGAAAGAGCGTTGTTGATGCTCATCAGACTAGAAAAGGTTACAAAACCATCTCTAAAGAATTTGGACTCCACCAATCCACAGTCAGACAGATTGTGTACAAATGGAGGAAATTCAAGACCATTGTTACCTTCCCCAGGATTGGTTGACCAACAAAGATCACTCCAAGAGCAAGGCGTGTAATAGTCAACGAGGTCACAGAGGACCCCAGGGTAACTTCTAAGCAACTGAAGGCCTCTCTCACATTGGCTAATGTTAATGTTCATGAGTCCACCATCAGGAGAACACTGAACAACAATGGTGTGCATGGCAGGGTTGCAAGGAGAAAGCCACTGCTCTCCAAAAAGAACATTGCTGCTTGTCTGCAGTTTGCTAAAGATCACATGGATAAGCCAGAAGGCTATTGGAAAAATGTTTTGTGGCTGGATGAGACCAAAAGAGAACTTTTTAGTTTAAATGAGAAGCGTTATGTTTGGAGAAAAGAAAACACTGCATTCCAGCATAAGAACCTTATCCCATCTGTGAAACATGGTGGTGGTAGTATCATGGTTTGGGCCTGTTTTGCTGAATCTGGGCCAGGACGGCTTGCCATCATTGATGGAACAATGAATTCTCAATTATACCAGTTAATTCGAAAGGAAAATGTCAGGACATCTGTCCATGAACTGAATCTCAAGAGAAGGTGGGTCATGTGGCAAGACAACAACCCTAAGCACACAAGTCTTTCTACCAAAGAATGGTTAAAGCATATACACAGAACCATGGCCTCACTTTTGTTTATAAATGCCTTGAGAGCTCAAGAATGGCACAGGAATAGTTTTAAGTGTTAACAATAAATCCAATATAGTCATTTTTATGATTAAATTGATTTATATACAGTGGCATGCAAAAGTTTGGGCAAACTTACTGAAAATGTCTGTTACTGTGAAGAGTTAAGTGAGCAGAAGATGAACTGATCACCAAAAGGCATAAAGGTAAAGACGACACATTTCTTTTCAGCGTTTTTCTGCAAGATTTGTGTATTATTTTTGTTTTGTGCAATTGGAGAGTGAAAAAAGAAAAGGAACACCATGCGAAAATTTGGGCACCCCAATACATTTGAGTTCTCAGGTAACTTTTACCAAGTTTCCAGACCTTAATTAGCTGATTGAGCTGTGGCTTGTTCAAATTCTTCATTAGGAAAGGTCAGATGATGCAGATTTCAAAGCTGTATAAATTCTCTGACTCCTCAAACTTGTCCATAAAATCAACAGTCATGGGCTCCTCTAAGCAACTCCTTTGCATTCTGAATAATAAAATAATTGATGTTCTCAAAGCAGGAGAAGCCTACAAGAACATAGCAAAGTGTTTTCAGGTAGCTGTTTCCTCAGATTGTAATGTTATTAAGAAATGACAGTCAACAGAAACAGTGGAGATCAAGGTGAGGTCTGGAAGATGAAGAAAACTTTCTGAAAGATCAGCTCATTGGATTGCTATAAAGGCAAATAAAAACCCCTGTTTGACTGCAAAAGACCTTCAGAAAGATTTAGCAGACCCTGGAGTGGTGGTGCACTGTTCTACTATGCAGCAACACCTGAACAAATATGGCCTTCATGGAAGAGTCATCAGAAGAAAACCTTACCTACGTCCTAGCCACAAAATTCAGCGTCTGAAGTTTGCAAATGAACATCTAAATAAGCCTGATGCATTTTGGAAACAAGTCCTGTGGACTGATGAAATCAAAATAGAACTTTTTGGCCACAATGTGCAAAGGTATGTTTGGAGAAAAAAGGGTGCCAAATTCCAGGAAAAGAACACCTCTCCAACTCTGAAGCATGGGTGTGGATCGATCATGCTTTGGGGTTGTGTTGCAGCCAGTGGCACAGGGCACATTTCATTGGTTGAGGGAAGCATGGATTCAAATAAATACCAGCAAATTCTGGAAGCAAACATCACACCATCTGTAAAAAAGTTGAAGTTAAAAAGAGGACGGGTCCTACAATAAGACGATGATCCAAAACACACCTCAAAATCTACAATGGAATACCTCAAGAGGTGCAAGCTGAAGGTTTTGCCCTGGCCCTCACAGTCCCCTGACCTAAACATCATTGAAAATCTGTGGATAGATCTCAAAAGAGCAGTGCATGCAAGACAGCCCAAGAAACTTGTCAAACTGGAAGCCTTTTGCAAGGATGAATGTGTGAAAATCCCCCAGGTAAGAACTGAAAGATTATTAGCTGGCTACAAAAAGTATTTACAAGCTGTGATACTTGCCAAAGGGGGTATTACTACATACTAACCATGCAGGGTGCCCAAACATTTGCTCTGGGCCCTTTTCCTTTTTTGTCATTTTGAAAATGTAAAAGATGAAAATAAAAAATTGTTTTTGCTTAAAATATAAAGGGAATGAGTCATTTTTAACTTTATGCCTTTTGGAGATCAGTTCATCTTCAACTTGCTTAACTGTTCACAGTAACAGCAATTTTGACCAGGGGTGTCCAAACTTTTGCATACCACTGTAGGTAACGGTCTGAGTGAATGACCTTGACATTGGTAATGTCACAGCAGGAAGTCTATCAGTCTCATCGCCATTTCCGCTGTACTAAAACACAGAGCTGACTGTAACTCCGATCCTCCAGGTTGAGCTAATTTATCGCCATGCCACGTAGATGTGTTGCTGGCAGGTGCAGCAACATGACAGAAGGTGGATTTACGTTGCATTCATGGCCCAAGAATGTTCAAACTGCAAAGGTTTGGACGCGTTTTGTGAGAAGTTCATGGGCACATTGGGCGCCTATGAAGTGGTCTCTCCTCTGCTCTGCACATTTTACTGAAGACTCGTACGAGACCTCTGATCTGTTGAGGAGCGTTGGCTATAAGCCTGTATTGAAAGAGGATGCAGTACCAACAATTAAAGGAAAAGAAAACTACAAGAAAAGGAAAGTATTTTATTTATTTATTTATTTATTTATTTAAAAAGCAAAGTTCAGTTGCACCAGTCCTCCTGGAGTGAGCTGAGGGTTGTTGCTAAAACCCGGGATGGAACAGGATGGGACATATCGCTCGGGCAGTGACCTCCCCGCAGTTGTTGCTAAAACCGATGCCATCCCGTCCCGTCCCGGGTTTTAGTAATTGCCTGAGCTGAGCAGTAATGGTGGAGTACTCCATATGGACAAAATAGAGAATGAGTGGAGCAGCTGTCTTATTTGTAAACTGGATATTGCTGCCGTCTCGCCCTTACGTGAAAGAAGCGAATGAACGGAGAACTGAACGAACAACTGAAAGTCAGATTGTTTCAAAACAATAGGCCACAAGATCGGCCTTCAAGAAGCGAGAACACAGACGGGTAAGCGCCGACTCTCATTTGGATTAAAAAAACAACAAAAACAACACATTCTTGACCTGAATTTAGATTAAATACATGTAACTTGTATTGTGTGTTTAAGTTAGCGGTATAAGATTTAATTTGCTTCAGAATGTGATTGTCTCAGTTCATCTGATTATTTAATGAGCCTTTTACGTTTTATCAGTGAAAATGCATGCATGTACATGTATGCTGCATAAGTTATAACACCCATCCTGTTTTAATGAGAGTCAACCCACAATCAATGAAGTCAAATCAGTTTTAGTTGAGCAAGTCAGTAACGGGATTTCTTACTTTCACCATAAATTTTTAGTTATATGACTTTGGTCTATAGCTGTCAAAGGCCTCGGCCTTAAAACCGGTTACTACAGTGACGTCACGCACTCGGGGCTGGCTGGCTCAGCAGGGCAGCTCGAAAGACAACTTTGCGGTCGATATTAACTCTCAAAAATATATATTTTTAATACCGATTTATGCAGCATACAAGAGTCAAGGATGGAGATACTATCCACTCAGAAATGTATTTAAAAATAAAGGTTCTGCATATCTGCTTTAAAGAAGAATAAAGTTAATGTTTTGGAATGGCCAAGTCAAAGTCCTGACCTTAATCCAATCGAAATGTTGTGGAAGGACCTGAAGCGAGCAGTTCATGTGAGGAAACCCACCAACATCCCAGAGTTGAAGCTGTTCTGTACGGAGGAACGGGCTAAAATTCCTCCAAGCCGGTGTGCAGGCCTGATCAACAGTTACCGCAAACGTTTAGTTGCAGTTATTGCTGCACAAGGGGGTCACACCAGATACTGAAAGCAAAGGTTCACATACTTTTGCCACATTGGGATATGCTATCCCAAATGATTGCTAAGATGTTGCAAGGCATTTGCTATCATATTCTAGGTGATTGCTAGGGTGTTGCTAGGTGGTTGCTATGGTATCTCAGGTTGTAGCTAGGGTATTACTAGGCAGTATTCTTAGTGGTTGCTATACTGTTGCTATGGTATTCCAGCTGGTTGCTAGGATGTTGCTATGTGGTTGTGTGAAAATCTGATGATGTTTTAGGCTATATTTATGCAGAAATATAGAAAATTCTAAAGGGTTCACAAACTTTCAAGCACCACTGTCAAATCTCATTTTAATATGGAGAAAAGTGAGAACCCAGAGGCAGCCAATGGACACTGGGAGAACATGTGAAACTTCACATGGACAGCAACCCGAGCTCAGGATCGAACCAAGGAGCCGTGAGGCAGCAACGCTACCCACTACACCGCTGTGCCGCCTCCGTGCAAAAGAATATAGAGAAAAAGAAAGAGCTAACAGGTCCTTACCGTACATGTAGCCACCATCAGCTCCACCCAGCCATCCAGCAGGTGTGGTCACTGGATACTGCTGATGAACAGAAGGAGAGTCATGGTATGATTTGTGATAGAAATCAAAAGGGGAAAAAAAATCAAAAGTACCGTTCAGGAATAAACAAGAAAAACTGTAAAAGACAACATTTTGCATTCTAGTCTTCAGTATTAATCAGTGAAGAAATAAAGATGTGTTTATCAAACACAACCCAATGATTCATAGCTCTTTGGCTGCAATAGAAACAGTGTTATACCTGTGCATATGGGATCCAAGTGTTGTGTTCTAACTCCATCACTGAGGGTTGAGGGTAGAACTGGGGTGGAAGGACGGGGTGGGATGAGGAGTAGAAGTGGGGTGGAAGGACGGGGTGGGACGAGGGGTAGGACGACAGGTAGGACGACGGGTAGACGTTTGCCTGAATCTGAAACTGAAGAAAGAAACAGAGTTGGGTTTTAGAGAAACAAATTATTTCATCAAGAAAGTACAAAAAGAAATGAACATGTCCATCCTGAGGCCCACTGATGAAATAATTACATTTCTCTCATATATCCAGACCGGTTTATTCACTTATTGTTCTGTAACTAATGCTTCCGGATTAAATAATTGTGTCCAAGGCTTTAGTGCTTATTAAACGATAAAATAACTCAGTGGTTAAGATGTCACTCTACCGATCGAAAGACCACGAGTTTAAACGCCAAGCTGCCAGGGCTGGGGCTTTGAGCAAGACCCTTAACCCTGAACCGCTCTGTTGTATTAATGAGATAAATGTAAGTTTCTCTGGATGAGAGAAAATACCATCATGTAAATGTAAAAACTACTAGTGGTTCCATAAGATCAGTCCTGATGATCAAACTTTCGAATCAACCGTCATATTCAGATAATCAGCATAGTCAGAAGGGGATGTGGCTAAAACTTACCATTCTCCAAAGAAGATGCTGTGAAATGTGAAGTATTCTCTGTAACGTGTGAAATAGTCTCTGTGATAAAGTCGCTCGCTGGACGTTACCTGTAGCTGGTCAGACACGGTGCTTGTGAAGACAGTTTGTGTTGAGTGACTGCCAGTGTCACCTTTTTATACCTGGTCCCATTCCGTTATGTTTTAAAATTATAGAATTTCAAAAAAAATATTCCGGTTACCATGGAACCTGACCCCTCCTGCAGTCAGTGTTTTAGAGGCCTTTATTTGTCACATGTACGTACATGTGACAAATCAAAAATTATTTCACACGTTACAGAGAATATTTCACATTTCACAGCATCTTCTTTGGAGAATGGTAAGTTTTAGCCACATCCCCTTCTGACTATGTGAAGTATTCTCTGTAACGTGTGAAATAATTTTTGATTTGTCACATGTACGTACATGTGACAAATAAAGGCCTCTAAAACACTGACTGCAGGAGGGGTCAGGTTCCATGGTAACCGGAATATTTTTTTTGAAATTCTATAATTTTAAAACATAACGGAATGGGACCAGGTATAAAAAGGCGACACTGGCAGTCACTCAACACAAACTGTCTTCACAAACACCGTGTCTGACCAGCTACAGGTAACGTCCAGCGAGCGACTTTATCACAGAGACTATTTCACACGTTACAGAGAATACTTCACATTTCACAGCATCTTCTTTGGAGAATGGTAAGTTTTAGCCACATCCCCTTCTGACTATGCTGATTATCTGAATATGACGGTTGATTCGAAAGTTTGATCATCAGGGCTGATCTTATGGAACCACTAGTAGTTTTTACATTTACATGATGGTATTTTCTCTCATCCAGAGAAACTTACATTTATCTCATTAATACAACAGAGCGGTTCAGGGTTAAGGGTCTTGCTCAAAGCCCCAGTCCTGGCAGCTTGGCGTTTAAACTCGTGGTCTTTCAATCGGTAGAGTGACATCTTAACCACTGAGTTATTTTATAGTTTAATAAGCACTAAAGCCTTGGACACAATTATTTAATCCGGAAGCACTAGTTACAGAACAATAAGTGAATAAACCGGTCTGGATATATGAGAGAAATGTAATTATTTCATCAGTGGGCCTCAGGATGGACATGTTCATTTCTTTTTGCACTTTCTTGATGAAATAATTTGTTTCTCTAAAACCCAACTCTGTTTCTTTCTTCAGTTTCAGATTCAGGCAAACGTCTACCCGTCGTCCTACCCGTCGTCCTACCCCTCGTCCCACCCCGTCCTTCCACCCCACTTCTACTCCTCATCCCACCCCGTCCTTCCACCCCAGTTCTACCCTCAACCCTCAGTGATGGAGTTAGAACACAACACTTGGATCCCATATGCACAGGTATAACACTGTTTCTATTGCAGCCAAAGAGCTATGAATCATTGGGTTGTGTTTGATAAACACATCTTTATTTCTTCACTGATTAATACTGAAGACTAGAATGCAAAATGTTGTCTTTTACAGTTTTTCTTGTTTATTCCTGAACGGTACTTTTGATTTTTTTTCCCTTTTGATTTCAATCACAAATCATACCATGACTCTCCTTCTGTTCATCAGCAGTATCCAGTGACCACACCTGCTGGATGGCTGGGTGGAGCTGATGGTGGCTACATGTACGGTAAGGACCTGTTAGCTCTTTCTTTTTCTCTATATTCTTTTGCACGGAGGCGGCACAGCGTTGTAGTGGGTAGCGTTGCTGCCTCATGGCTCCTTGGTTCGATCCTGAGCTCGAGTTGCTGTCCATGTGAAGTTTCACATGTTCTCCCAGTGTCCATTGGCTGCCTCTGGGTTCTCACTTTTCTCCATATTAAAATGAGATTTGACAGTGGTGCTTGAAAGTTTGTGAACCCTTTAGAATTTTCTAGAATATGATAGCAAATGCCTTGCAACATCTTAGCAATCATTTGGGATAGCATAGCAACTACCTAGCAACACCCAAGCAACCACCTGGAATGCCATAGTAACAACTTCGCAGAACCCTAGCAACCATCTAGAATCTCATACCAACTACCTACAGTGGTGCTTGAAAGTTTATGAACCCTTTAGAATTGTCTATATTTCTGCATAAATATGACCTAAAACATCATCAGATTTTCACACAAGTCCTAAAAGTAGATAAAGAGAACCCAGTTAAACAAATGAGACAAAAATATATTCCTCGGTCATTTATTTATTGAGGAAAATTAACCAATATTATATATCTGTGAGTGGCAAAAGTATGTGAGCCTTTGCTTTCAGTATCTGGTGTGACCCCCTTGTGCAGCAATAACTGCAACTAAACGTTTGCGGTAACTGTTGATCAGTCCTGCACACCGGCTTGGAGGAATTTTATCACGTTCCTCCGTACAGAACAGCTTCAACTCTGGGATGTTGGTAGGTTTCCTCACATGAACTGCTCGCTTCAGGTCTTTCTACAACATTTCGATTGGATTAAGGTCAGGACTTTGACTTGGCCATTCCAAAACATTCACTTTATTCTTCTTTAAAGCAGATACGCAGAACCTTTATTTTTAAATACATTTCTGAGTGGATAGTATCTCCATCCTTGACTCTTGTATGCTGCATAAATTGGAATAAAAAATATATATTTTTGTGAGTTAAAAGTCAACCGGAATGTTGGCATTCGAGCTGCCCTGCTGAGCCAGCCAGCCCCGAGTGCGTGACATCACTGTAGTAACCGGTTTTAAGGCTGAGGCCTTTGACAGCTATAGACCGAAGTCATAAATAAAAATTTATGGTGAAAGTAAGAAATACCGTTACTGACTTGCTCAACTAAGACTGATTTGACTTCACTGATTGTAGGTTGACTCTCATTAAAACAGGATGGGTGTTATAGCTTAGGGGCAATTCCATGTAAATGTCAACCTCACCATGCAAAAATAAAGCAACATGTAATACATCAAAACCACTCCCAGAGATATCACCTAGGCCTGTATTTTACAGATGTGAATAAGTTGAACCAATTTGTAACCAACCTAATATGTCACTGTCAGTCTTTCTTTCTTATAATGTAAAACCCAAGCTAAAATCAACTTTGATCACGTACAATTCTATATTATTGCCACAAGCCACAGAAATGTATGCTAAAATCCACAAAACAGCAAAACAATAGCCATCCTAAATATTATTTAAGAACTTTGATAGTTTTGGCTGATATTTAGAGAGTTTTTCAAAGCGTTATGGTGGTTAAATTGCTGATTTTCTAAACATATGCCATGTCTATTTCAGACGCGTCACATCCATAACGGAATTTCGTCACATCCATAACGCTGACTTTTCCTTCTGAAACTCTGCATAAAATACAAAATATTTTAAACAAAGATTTTTTAATATTCACCTTGGACCCCTCTATCAAACGGATATCTCCATTTCGACATTAGGTTTACAATTTCACAGAGTTTGATAAAAATGTACAGTCACCCAAGAAAAGTGATACTTTTTCTGTCACGTCCATAACGCATCTTTTATTGGCATTTTCTGGCATGCCCTAGATGTACTATGGGAATTGTTCTTGTTCTATCACTTCTCCAGTATGGTACAGCCTTAAAATATGCAACACCTGTTTAAATACTGGGAGACAATAAAACATGCACTGGGTCATTTGTTGCCATTTTGAGTTCAAGTGTCACGTCCATAACGCTGGAATTGCTCTTATGCAGCATACATGTACATGCATGCATTTTTCTGACTACGTTTACATGCACGTCCAAATCGAGCTGCTGTTGGTAATCGAGCAAAGGGTCCCAGCAGGGGTGCCAGAGAAATCCAATCCTACATGCACAAGTGAAATCGGGCTATTGTGCAAGGTGCATTGTGCACCCGAGCCACACGTGGCGCTACACGCCCCATCGTGTTGGTACACTTCCGGTTGTCGTCATGAAGAAGAGCTATAGTGTTGCCAGATACTGCTGATGTTTTCCAGCCCAAAACATGTTCAAATCCGCTAAAATGCACTTAAACCCCCCAATCTGGCAACACTAGCAGTTCCGTGTTCAAGCTGTTAGGCTTGCTCTAACAGACTGTATGGCTACAAACTGTCCGGCGCAGACCACTGTTTTGTAAGACAACTTATTTTGCACAATAATATTTTTCTAAAGTCCATTTTTTGCTTACAATTTAACTTATGTCTTAATAAACACACAAAAAGTTCAATTGTTTTGTTTTTATTGACATTCTTCAGATGTTGGACACACACACAAATACAGTGACTTGTTTATGTACACAATTCACAGCTATGCAACAGCTGTACAGATGTATTTGGTGATACAGTAAGTGAGCTAAATTTTAACAGTGCAAACAATGCCACAAAAAGAAAAGATTCATGCCGTTGTCATGATTCGTTGTCATGCCGACCGAGGCTGTTGTGTTTCCCGCTTGTGGTCTCGTCACTCGTCACTTCCGGAAGTAGCTCGACAACTAGCTCGATAGGGTTTACATGCACAAAGTAGCTCGGCAGAAATCACATAAACTAGGTCATGTAGCTCGATTCCGAGAAATCAAGTTCGGTTCAATTTCAGCCGAATTAAGGTGTATACATGGCATTTTGAACTTCGATTTCAGTCGAGCAACGGCAGAAATTCGATTCTGTCCATGTGCATGTAAACGTAGTGACTCACTACGATTTCTCTGGCACCCTGCTGGGGCCTTCAGCTCGATTACCGACAGCAGCTCGATTTGGATGTGCATGTAAACGTAGTCAGTGATAAAACGTAAAAGGCTAATTAAATAATCAGATGAACTGAGACAATCACATTCTGAAGCAAATTAAATAATCTTATACCGCTAACTTAAACACACAATACAAGTTACATGTATTTAATCTAAATTCAGGTCAAGAATGTGTTTTTGTTGGGTTTTTTTATCCAAATGAGAGTCGGAGCTTACCCATCTGTGTTCTCGCTTCTTGAAGGTCGATCTTGTGGCCGATTGTTTTGAAACAATCTGACTTTCAGTTGTTCGTTCAGTTCTCCATTCATTCGCTTCTTCCACGTAAGGGCGAGACGGCAGCAATATCCAGTTTACAAATAAGACAGCTGCTCCACTCATTCTCTATTTTGTCCATATGGAGTACTCCACCATTACTGCTTGGCTCAGGCAATTACTAAAACCTGGGACGGAACAGGACGTCATGGGTTTTAGCAACAACCGCAGGGAGGTCACTGCCTGAGCGATATGTCCCATCCTGTTCCATCCCGGGTTTTAGCAACAACCCTCAGCTCACTCCGGGAGGACTGGTGCAACTGAACTTTGCTTTTTAAATAAATAAATAAATAAATAAAATACTTTCTTTTTCTTGTAGTTTTCTTTTCCTTTAATTGTTGGTACTGCACCCTCTTTCAATATGGGCTTATAGCCAACGGTCCTCAACAGATCAGAGGTCTTGTACGAGTGTTCAGTAAAATGTGCAGAGCAGAGGAAAGACCACTTCATAGGCGCCCAATGTGCCCATGAACTTCTCACAAAACGCGTCCTAATCTTTGCAGTTTGAACATTCTTGGACAGTTGAATGCAACGTAAATCCACCTTCTGTCATGTTGCTCCACCCGCCAGCAACACATCTATGTGGCATGGCGATAAATTAGCTCAGAATGAAGGACTGGAGTTGCAGTTAGCTCTGTGTTTTAGTATAGCGGAAATGGCGATGAGACCGATAGACTTCCTGCTGTGACGTTACAGACATCAAAGGTCATTCACTTGGACCGCTACCTATATAAATCACTTTAATCATAAAAATTACTATATTAGATTTATTGTTAATGCTTAAAACTATTTCTGTGCCATTCTTGAGGTCTCAAGGCATTTATAAACGAAAGTGAGGCCATGGCTCTGCGTATATGCTTTGACCATTTTTTGGTAGAAAGACTTGTGTGCTTAGGGTCGTTGTCTTGCTGCATGACCCACCTTCTCTTGAGATTCAGTTCATGGACAGATGTCCTGACATTTTCCTTTTGAATTAACTAGTATAATTCAGAATTCATTGTTCCATCTATGATGGCAAGCTGTCCTGGCCCAGATGCAGCAAAACAGGCCCAAACCATGATACTACCACCACCATGTTTCACAGATGGGATAAGGTTCGTATACTGGAATGCAGTGTTTTCCTTTCTCCAAACATAACGCTTCTCATTTAAACTAAAAAGTTCTCTTTTGGTCTCATCCAGCCACAAAACATTTTTCCAATAGCCTTCTGGCTTATCCATGTGATCTTTAGCAAACTGCAGACAAGCAGCAATGTTCTTTTTAGAGAGCAGTGGCTTTCTCCTTGCAACCCTGCCATGCACACCATTGTTGTTCAGTGTTCTCCTGATGGTGGACTCATGAACATTTAACATTAGCCAGTGTGAGAGAGGCCTTCAGTTGCTTAGAAGTTACCCTGGGGTCCTTTGTGACCTTGCCGACTATTACCCGCCTTGCTCTTGGAGTGATCTTTGTTGGTCGAGCACTCCTGGGGAGGGTAACAGTGGTCTCGAATGTCCTCCATTTGTACACAATCTGTCTGACTGTGGATTGTTGGAGTCCAAACTCTTTAGAGATGGTTTTGTAACCTTTTCCAGCCTGATGAGCATCAACAACGCTTTTTCTGAGGTCATCAGAAATCTCCATTGTTCATGCCATGATACACTTCCACAAAGATATGTTGTGAAGATCAGACTTTGATAGATCCCTGTTCTTTAAATAAAACAGGGTGCCCACTCACACCTGATTGTCATCCCATTGATTGAAAACACCTGACTCTAATTTCACCTTCAAATTAACTGCTAATCCCAGAGGTTCACATACTTTTGGTACTCACAGATATGTAATATTGGATCATTTTCCTCAATAAATAAATGACCAGGTATAATATTTTTCTCTCATTTTTTTAACTGGGTTCTCTTCTTCTACTTTTAGGACTTGTGTGAAAATCTGATGAAGTTTTAGGTCATATTTATGCAGAAATATAGAAAATTCTAAAGGGTTCACAAACTTTCAAGCACCACGAATTGTGTGTAATTCTTTTGCTGTATTTTGTTCAGATAAAGAAGTGACAAATGTAATTGTCCCACCACCTGTGATGGAGCCTGAGCTTCAACTGGGAGTGACAAGGGCTTACATTCCAGAGGCAGAGGAGGCCGAGCTGTACACACCCCAGACTACAACTCTCTCCTGGGATGACATTACGGAGGCAGAGGAGGCCGAGCTGTACACACCCCAGATTACGACTCCCACCTGCGGCGACAATACAGAGGCAGAGGAGGCTGAGCTGTACACTCCCCAGATTACAACTCTGTCCTGGGGCTACATTACGGAGGCAGAGGAGGCTGAGCTGTACACACCCCAGAGTACAACTCTCTCCTGGGGCTACATTACAGAGGCAGAGGAGGCTGAGCTGTACGCACCCCAGACTACAACTCTCTCCTGGGGCGACATTACAGAGGCAGAGGAGGCTGAGCTGTACGCACCCCAGACAACAACTCTCTCCTGGGGCTACATTACAGAGGCAGAGGAGGCTGAGCTGTACGCACCCCAGACTACAACTCTCTTCTGTGGCCACATTAGAGAGGCAGAGGAGGCCGAGCTCTACACACCCCAGACTACAACCCTCACCTGTGGCGACATTACAGAGGCAGAGGAGGCTGTGCAGTCCATACCCCAGACTACAACTCTCTCCTGGGGCTACAGTACAGAGAGAGAGGAGGCCAAGCTGTCTCCACCCCAGACTACAACTCTCACCTGTGCCTACATTACAGAGGGAGAGGAGGCAGAGCTGTACACACCCCAGACTACAACTGTCACCTGTGGCTATATTACTAAGGCAGAGGAGGCAGAGCCATCTCCACCCCAGACTACAAGTCTCTCCTGGGGCTACATTACAGAGGCAGAGGAGGCCGAGCCGTCCACACCCCAGACTAAAACTCTCACCTGTGGCTACATTACAGAGGCAGAGGAGGCTGAGCCGTCTCCACCCCAGACTACAACTCTCATCTGTGGCTACATTACAGAGGCAGAGGAGGCAGAGCCGTCCACACCGCAGACTACAACTCTCAACTGTAGCTGCATTACTGAGGCAGAGGAGGCAGAGCCATCCATACCCCAGAGTAAAACTCTCACCTGTGGCTACATTACAGAGGCAGAGGAGGCAGAGCCATTCATATTCCAGAGTAAAACTCTCAACTGTGGCTACATTACTGAGCCAGAGGAAGCCGACCCATCCACACCTCAGACTACAACCCTCACTTGTGGTGATTTTACAGAGGCAGAGGAGGCCAAGCTGTCCACACCCCAGAGTAAAACCCTCAGCTTTGGTTACTTTACGGAGGCAGAGGAGGCCGAACTGTACACACTCCTGGCTAAATCTCTCACCTTTGGTTACTTTACGGAGGCAGAGGAGGCCGAGCCGTCCACACCCCGAACTACAACTCTCAACTGTGATGACATGATGGACTTAATGGACACAAAGCTGGTGGAGGCAAAGAAGAAGGTGGAAGAGGAACAGACTGAGGAGGGTGAAGAGGAACAGACTGAGGTGGGCAGTAAACCAGCATTTATAACTCTGTCCAACAGCGGGGAGGAACAGAAGCCACACCTCACTCGACCAGAACAGAGGACCTGCCATACCAAGCCCTGGCGGAGTCAGTGGAAGAACGCACGGAGGGTTCAGGTCTTCCCTCTGTCAAACCGAACCACCATCTAAAAAAGAATAAATAAACGCTTTTAAAATGCTACACAAATATCTGGATCTTTATTATAGTCAATAAATGTTGGTGTAAACGACTCGCACAGCAGCAGCAGCAGCAGTAAAGGTTCTGTGCTGTAAATCTGGTTCAATAATCAGCTCTACAATTCCACCTCAATAAAAATGGAATTGTAATTCGACCAAACACCATTCAAACTGCAATTATTTACATCAATCAATGATAACTGAGTGTTGTTCAGATAAATACAGATCATGTGTGTCAGAGTAAACGGCTCAGAAAACACAGCAGACTCAGGGTAAGAACACACGTGAGATTTTATTTATTGGTGTGCTCATTCCCTTTGGGACAGTCAGTGTGCAGTAACGTAACATTTCCGTCATTATGTTTTTGAAGGTTTTTATTAAAAAAAGGGTGAATGTGCTGCGTCAGCTGTCTCCCATCTGACTCGTAGCTGAACTCACTCAGACTCCTGAGCTCTTACCTGCTCTTTATACAGAGTTTCTGTGCGTGTTCTCCCCAGTGTTTGTGTGGGTTTCCTCTGGTTTCCTCCCAAAAACATGCCAGTAGGTGGACTGGCTACACTAAAGTCCCCTATGTGTGAATGAGCATGTGTGTGTGTGTGTGTGTGTGTGTGTGTGTGTGTGTGTGTGTGTGTGTGTGTATGGTGCCCAGAGGTGCACTCGTGTCCCATCCAGTCTCCAGATGACCCTCACCAGGATAAAGTAACCACTGAACAGAAAGGAATGAAAGGACTGCATTACATAAAAATGTGCAGTAAAATGTATTTGTGGATTTACACAGGACTTTCCTGTATATAGTGTTCAAAGTGGGGTTTGGGGAACATCGATTTTTTTTTTCTTCAAAGAGATACACCATTATTAAAGATTATATAATATTTATTATTATTATTATTGCAGGGCTTCCAGAACTTTGGAGATCAATTTCCAAAAATGGACATTATGAATTTTCTGCCACCTCTGACTTTATTAAAATTCCTGATTTATAATTTTGGATGACTAACATTTAAACATTATATAATGTCAGTAACATACATGTACTGCGAGTTAAACCCAAAGAAATATTCTTAATGCTGACTTAGCAGTCTAGTGGAAACGTGCATTTCTTGTCAATGCTGCACATCTCTTCCATCCAGCTCTGAACAATCCATAAGGAATAAAACACACCAGGTGTGTCGATGTAGGAAAATAATCAACGTGTGATGGTGTGCTACGGCACGACGTGAAGCACATTCACCTGGTTTATTGCCTGACACATGACTGTGTGGACCAGTGGCGGCTGCTGGTTTTTAAAACAGCATTCATCGTAAAACCTGTAGACCGGATATCAAAGCATAGAAAAGTGTGCCCCATTAGCATAGTGAACTAGACAACCCTACCTAGTGGCAGAAAGCATTTTTGCTTGTACATTTCATGTTATAGTCTGGCTTGCCAGGCTAGTGCCTCATATCCTTAATCAAAAATATCAAACATCCAAAAATCACTGGCTATTCAACGAAGAGCCTTGAACATCATACCCTGATATGCAACACAGAGTCTTTAACACAACAGCCAGCTGTGCAACACATCCTTGAACATCTTCTGCAACACAGTCTGGAAATTCATAACCAGGTAGGCTATGCAACACACAGAACCTTGAATATTATACCCAGGTATAACCTATAACACAGAGCCCACACTGCAAAAACCTGGCTTTCAAAAACAAGAAAAAAAAGTAATAAAATTAGGAATATTTTACTTAAAATAAGCAAAATTATCTGCCAACAGAACAAGAAAATTTGACTTGGCAAGATTTTAAAAAAACAAGTAAATATATCTAGCTTTAGAAACCCCACAGATGTCTTAAAACTATTGTATTTATACTAAAAACAAGTAAAGTTGTACTACTCATTTTAACATGCTAGATACTTTGTCCCCCAACCAACAGTTTGACTATTTCATCTGAGCGTATTGGTGTGCTCTGTTTAAGTAAGTGTTTATACCAACTGAGACCGCCAAATAAATCAAAATCAAAACAACAAACCAATCCATTTTGTAGCCTATTTTTGTTGCCAGATTGACAATACAACAATTCATTTCATTTAGTTATCTGTTTTGTGTTAAGACAGGGCTTTTCAAAGTGTGGGGCGCGCCCCCCCTGGGGGGCGCCAGAGTTCTTCAGGGGGGTCGCAACGTGAGAGACAAAATGGATCGATTTTTAGTACCTAAAGCAGGGGTGTCAAACCTGATCCATAAAGGGCCTTGTGGCTGCAGGTTTTCATTCCAGCCATGCAGCAGCACACTTGACTTGGCTCATTCAATCAACTGAACTGTCTTCACACAGTCAAATACTTGCAGCCACACCCACCCTTGATTAAAGGGTGGGTGTGTCAGTTGATTGAATAAGCCAAATCAGGGTGCTGCTGCATGGCTGGAATGAAAACCTGCAGCCACACGGCCCTTTATGGATCAGGTTTGACACCCCTGACCTAAAGCTACAGGGAGTGAGGAGACAGCCAAGCAAAAAAACAGAGCCTCCAGGATGTTGCAATTTGCAACTTCAGCGCAAATTCAACCAATCCCCACGATTTCAGGGCGGTGTTGCAATTATATCCAATCACCGCAACTTTCCCGCAAATTTGACCAATCGTTGGCGTCGTCTTGAGGTGACGTCGACAAACTACCTTCCGCCTTACTTCCGGATGTCTATGTTCAAGAGAAGCAGCACGTGCGCAGTGTTGCCAGATTGGCGGTTTTAAGTGCATTTTGGCGGGTTTTGAATATATTTTGGACTGGAAAACGTCAGCAGTATCTGGCAACACTGCATGATGTGCGAGTCAGTGTTTATGTCGGCTTAAATTCTGTTACTGAAAGTGTGTTATGTTTACAGTGAAGGACTGTGTGCACTTTATTTTTTTTTTACTTAAAGAAATTAATGGATGCCAACATTTTTGCCAAAATGGTATTTTATTTTCCATTGTTTAGGCAGCTTCAGCATCATACTGTGAGATTCTGTTCAAATTGTTTTTTTTCTTCTATGAAGCCTGAGCCATTTATTTTATTAGTTTATAATTATTGTTTAATGTAGTCTTCAGGACAGACTGCCTGCACACAGTACTAGTATTAATAGTTTTTTTTTCTTACATGAAAGCTGAGGCATTTATATTATATTTGAAGGTAACTTCATGTTGTGCTGTGAGGTTCTCTGCACTTTAACTTTTGAACCAACAGGTGCATTTGGATAAGTAAAGCCTATTTTTCTGCATTTTTGTAGTCCTGGTAATCTTTTATATTGGTAAAGTTGTTTATAGGACCATTTCTCAGTGTCTTTGTTTTTTTTAATCAATAGTTTTTCAGTAATAACTTAATATTTAACATATCACTCAATTTTAATCACAAAAAGAGAAAATCGCAACAATTTCTCGCAACTTTCACTTCCTCCCGCAATGTAATCGCAACAAAAACCTAAAAAACACCGCAACTTTCATCGCAATTTTTTTGGAAACACCCCACCCGCAACATCTGACATTTTAGCCCACAACAATCACAAAAAAGGCCCGCGGAATCCTGGGGGGACTGGAAAAAGAAGGAAGTATGACCACGATTATTTAAAGTTTGGATTTTCATGGACTGGATCTGAAGATGCTCCACTGCCACAGTGTGTTGTCTGCCAAGAGATGCTAGCTAACGATGCTATGAGATGTTTTTAAAACAAGATGTTATAAAAAGCACAGATGTTTAAAATGTGAAAAAGAAAAAAATAATGTGTACAACAACCTTTTTTTTTTTTTTTTTTTTAAATACGAATGGAACATTAAGTATAGCAACAACATAAATTGTAAGGGGGGGCGCTGTTGTTTATTTGCTCTCCGAGGGGGGGCGGACTCTCCCACACTTTGAAAACCCCTGTGTTAAGAGATTAAAAGAAAGGATAAGATGCTTGAAATAAGAAATTCTGACTTTGACAAACTTGCGTGGTTAATATAACACCGATTAAATTATGGTAATTCTCATTTTAAGACAGAACTTACTCATAACCAGTAATAAAATCTCAATAACAAGTTATAATACCTTATTAAGATAATTGAGGGAAAAAATGCTGAAAGTAAGTGAAATACTCTTACACAAAACCTGCCTGGAAAGGAGAATTATCTTGGCAGACAAATAACAAGCATATTTTGTCTTGATTTAAGATATTTAATCTTGGTTAGATTTTACTTTTTGCAGTGCACCATTCTCTTAACATTACTGAACAATATACACACTTCAGATTCATGAACATTATATGATGCACACTATTTATACACAAATTCTGCCCTCCGCTCCTTTTCCAGAAAATGGTCTGTGACCCTGTCATACTAGCTGGTTGTGCTTTCCAGAGACTTCACCAATTTCTGTTAGCAGCTAGCACTGCAGATCCCAATAAGGATCAAGCTAGCCTACAACCAGATTGAACTACAAATGAAATAAACGAGTGAATTCACGAATGATCAAACTGATAGAATGGATGAAAGTTAACGGAGCACAACGAGTAATATTTACATTTATTTACAGAGTAATGTACAGAGACATCAATGAGAAGAAACGTTTATATGAAAAGAAATTCGAACAGCACTTTGGCACACGACTACACTTTCTCGACATCCGCTAGGGACTGACTGATCATGCTTCCGTGTTCCTCACCGACGCCGAAGTACAGAGCCCGCCCTCCTCACTACCTCCAATAATCCTTCATCAGCCCGGCTTCTTGCCCCTCCCACTGTCTCGTTTAGTCCCAGAGAAGCCCGGCTTCCCTGAAAGTGACGATTTTGTCGATTTTAACCAATAACAACTAGCCGAAATTGGCTGTTCAGAGCCGTCTCATAGACTGCAACGGATACCCGGCTGCCAGCGCATAGAGCCCATTGAAATAAGAAAGGTTACAGCCAGTGTTGCCAGATTGGGCGGTTTTAAGTGCATTTTGGAGGGTTTTGAACATATTTTGGCTGGAAAACGTCAGCAGTATCTGGCAACGCTGGTTACAGCCTGGCAGCAAAGGTGATTCTCGTAGTGAACTGCAAGTTCGTCAGACATCACTCAAATAAGTTACAGGATAGTTATGAACGTAAATACAATCTTGGGCATATATTATGTTATGCAAGTTATTGTTTTAATGAGAATTCAACGTCATAGACGCCGCAGTTTGGGGAGAGAATTTTAGGGGAAGCTCAGCTTCCCTTGGTGTCTCTGAGAAATCGCCCCTGGTGTGGACGTGCAGAAGCAGCAGCAGTGTGAGTGCCATTATTCACACACATCTGCATATCTCATGCACATCTGTCGGACAAAACAGCCACACTCATTATAGTTAGAGCTAAAACATCTCAGGCAGTCATGGTCCCAAGTCGAAATGTAAAATGTTTGTCAAATTCAGGCACAATGACTCCATTTCACTTTAACTGGAAATATACTATGAGTTTACTTGTTTTATACTTCTAGTCCACTTTTTAGTTTACTAAAGTATATGATTGATTGATTGATTGATTGATTGATTGATTGATTGATTGATTGATTGATTTTATTTCATAAATTCAATGTAAATACATACAAACAATTGTAAAAACATCAAAAGTTCGTGGATGACACAAGAAAGTGAAAACACTTATTTCCATTGTGGTCCATAAAATCAAGTGACAGAATGAAGGGAAAATATAGAATATGGTATATATACGTTGATAACAAATAACATGAGTAGTATAAATAAATATAAATAAATATTATAATCATGTAAATATCTAAAGATAATACTGTACTTAGTGGAGAATACAAGTAAACAAATACCTGTATCAAAATTAACAGGACAAAGACAATATAAGAACAGAGGACTAGCTAGATTATGACATAATAATAGGGTCAAGTTCTTCCTCTAAAAGCTGTTGAGATACTGTAAAGGAAAGAAAGCACAACTTTATTCATCACACACTTGTGAAATTCCTCTCTGCATTTAACCCATCTGAAACAGTGAACACACACATGAGCAATGAGCACACACACACACACACACACACACACACCCAGAACAGTGGGCAGCCATGCTAACAGCACCCGGGGAGCAGTTGGGAGTTAGGTGCCTCGCTCAAGGGCACCTCGGCCCAAGGCCGTCCCATATTAACCTAACCTGCATGTCTTTGGACTGTGGGGGAAACCAGAGCACCCGGAGGAAACCCACACAGACACGGGGAGAACATGCAAACTCCGCACAGAAAGGCCCTCGCCGGCTGCTGGGCTCAAACCCAGAACCTTCTTGCTGTGAGGCGACCATGCTAACCACTTACACCACCGTGCCACCAAAAAGGTTCGGAGAAGATGTTTGAAAGCACTTTTAGAAGACTGAGACTGTATATGACTAGGTAAATAATTCCAAAGGCAAGCACCAGTATATGTGAAAGAGGACTGTCCAGCAAGAAGGTTCTGGATTTGAGCCCAGTAGCTGAAGGGGGCCTTTCTGTGCGGAGTTTGCATGTTCTCCCCGTGTCCGCGTGGGTTTCCTCCGGGTGCTCCGGTTTCCCCCACAGTCCAAAGACATGCAGGTTAGGTTAACTGGTGGCTCTAAATTGACCGTAGGTGTGAATGTGAGTGTGAATGGTTGTCTGTGTCTATGTGTCAGCCCTGTGATGACCTGGCGACTTGTCCAGGGTGTACCCCGCCTTTCGCCCGTAGTCAGCTGGGATAGGCTCCAGCTTGCCTGCGACCCTGTAGAAGGATAAAGCGGCTAGAGATAATGAATGAATGAATGAATGAATGAATGAATGAATGAATGATGAAAAAAATCTTCAATTTACATATTAAAGAAATTCATGTGAGGCGCAATGAACCATTTTGGCCACACGAGGGCGCGCGTCAATCAATTTGTGCTGGTGGTGGAGCAAATTTTTTTTTCAAATAAATAAACAAGTAAAGTTGCTCTTTAATATTTCTTGCACTTGTACCCAGTACTTTACAAAAGTCTTAGCAACTTATCCAGTCGGGCCAAAAACATTTTAGATTTCTAATTGTTAGTTTTCCAGCATAGAGTTAGATGTTACAGGGGGGAAAAATGCTTCTATGTGAATAAAGAAAGCAGCACATTACATAAAACACACTTTTCAGATTATTAAAAAAAAAAGTAATAAAGGCTCCTGGAATTTGTTGGAAAAAAAATCAGAAGCAAGTGTGATTTAAAATCTCCAGAACTGTTGAACTGTGGCTGGGTTTGGAAGATCAAGTCAAGTCAACTTTATTGTCAAATATGCTGTACATGCTCGACATACAGCACAGATGAAATTTCAGTCCTCTCTGACCCACGGTGCAAACAGGCAATGCAATAAATACAAATAGAATAACTGAAATAAACAATATAAACTGTATAAACACTCTAGATAAGAAATAGACATAGACTAAACACTCACAGGTATATATACACACATATACATACAATGCCATTTAAAATAAATGATTTTTTGATTCAAATGATTTTTATCATTTGAGAAACATTGCAAAGCTAAAACCAATATTAGCTCCAAAAGACCTAGAAAGAGTTATTCATGCTTTTATTACTTCTAGGTTAGACTGCTGCAATGCACTTTATCTGGGCTCGCCTCATTCCACCCTCACACGCTTACAGATGGTCCAAAACGCTGCAGCCTATGTCCTCATCAACATCACAAGCAAAGTTCTCTCTGGCTAGACAGAGGGGGAAGTACCGTCTAGAGTGGCCTATCCAGCCCTGGCATGCTTTCGCATCAATAGGTGTTTTCAGACTGGAGGAACTTTTTCATAATTCTTAGAACTGTTGGAACAGAGGATGATCGTCGTTCTTAGAACACCATTTTGAGCGATTATTATTATTATTATTATTTTTTAAGCTCCTACTACAGGGAAGGTTCTCTCCCAGCATCAAGCCTATTTTTGTTATCTTCTATTATGGTATAACCAGCATGTGTTGTCTGTTACTGTTCAAACCAAATAAAAATAATTTAAAAAATCCCCTTTTAGTTGTGTTTTTTAACCTGTACTGAATTTGCATACATAGCCTATTTACAGTATTTCAGCACTATGATAAACCTTTTACAGTAGTAAGCTGTGCCCCGGACACTGAAAATACACAAGTTAGGAGTGTTTTCCAGTGATCTCATCAGTGTGTACCATAGTTGGTGTGTGAGTGTGAGCTATCCATCCATCCATCCATCCATCCATCCATTATCTCTAGCCGCTTATCCTGTTCTACAGGGTCGCAGGCAAGCTGGAGCCTATCCCAGCTGACTACGGGCGAAAGGCGGGGTACACCCTGGACAAGTCGCCAGGTCATCACAGGGCTGACACATAGACAACCATTCACACCTACGGTCAATTTAGAGTCACCAGTTAACCTAACCTGCATGTCTTTGGACTGTGGGGGAAATCGGAGCACCCGGAGGAAACCCACGCGGACACGGGGAGAACATGCAAACTCCACACAGAAAGGCCCTCGCCGGCCGCTGGGCTCGAACCCAGAACCTTCTTGCTGTGAGGCGACAGTGCTAACCACTACACCACCGTACCGCCCAGTGTGAGCTATTCATCTGATATTTTTGATGCAAAAGTACCAGTTAAAATAATTGTGGGTGCAATGTTTGCTTTTCAAGAAGTGTGTGATGTTTTGCATGTTGTGTGTGCGCCCTTGGGTTTTGTGCGTTACGTTTTGAGTGAATGAGACATAGATTCAGAAATTGTGTCTAAGCACTGATTAAAAAACAGCAACAAGAAAATCTGTAATAGTCGGCAAGCTGCTCTTTTATTTATTTTTAATCAAATGCTGCTCTTTTCAAGGCATCAATTAGCTTCATTTTCGGATCCAGTGAGGCTGAGTGTTAGCACAAGTTTAGAGGAGTCAGAAAATTGTTATTTCTTGGTTGTTGTTGATGATGATGATGTTTTAGTTCAATAGGAAATAAGGTAAATGTGCATGAATAATTTGCTGCACGGCTTGTGTTTATCTTTTCGTGTCAAAAATTAACAATACAGGGTGTTTCAAAAAAAATTGATATTATTTGAGATGTAAATATCCCAGAAACTACATAGTCGAGGCAAATTAAACTGAACAGGCTTAATGTTGAGCAAGATAAGATTTATTCCTCAAAATTTGAATGAGAAATTCAAAGCTATATGGATTCCATGAACGATTTCACAAATTTTCAATATACGCGCCGCCTGAGACACAGACAGCCTTCCTCTTTGAACTTTCTGTGCCGTGTCCAAATCTGCATTGCAGTTTGTGCATTTTTAGAGAATCCTCTCATAAATGCATGCTGCACAGTCTTCTTCAAGCATACTCTAACACACAAAACGCCTTTTCTTTCCCAGTGAATGGCATTTCTGTACCTAAAAAGATGAAAAAAACAAAACACATTCAACATAAAATTTTGACCTGTTTCCACACATGCTGTTAAAATTTGAGGTGAACTGAACGAGAATTGGCAAAGTTACTCGATTGTGAAATGACATCAGATTTTTTTTTTGAAACACCCTGTACGGTATATTCAACTGGGATGGGGTGCCTAAACTTTTGCACACAACTATAAAATATGTTGGATAGTGTATCAGAATGAGAGGATTTTATTTTGTTTCACTATTAGTACATTTCTTCTCTCTCTCTCTCTCTCTCTCTCTCTCTCTCTCTCTCTGTGTCCTATGAGAGGATTTAGAGTGCATTCTAGCATAACATTTATTTTCTGGTTGGTATTGGCTCAAAACGGGCGGCACGGTGGTGTAGTGGTTAGCGCTGTCGCCTCACAGCAAGAAGGTCCGGGTTCGAGCCCCATGGCCGGCGAGGGCCTTTCTGTGCGGAGTTTGCATGTTCTCCCCGTGTCCACGTGGGTTTCCTCCGGGTGCTCTGGTTTCCCCCACAGTCCAAAGACATGCAGGTTAGGTTAACTGGTGACTCTAAATTGACCGTAGGTGTGAATGTGAGTGTGAATGGTTGTCTGTGTCTCTGTGTCAGCCCTGTGATGACCTGGCGACTTGTCCAGGGTGTACTCCGCCTTTCGCCCGTAGTCAGCTGGGATAGGCTCCAGCTTGCCTGCGACCCTGTAGAACAGGATAAAGCGGCTAGAGATAATGAGATGAGATGAGATGAGATGAGACAAATTATTCATGGTAAAGGGCCATCACAGAGCCACTGTTTGACCATTTAACCCTTAACTGTGCAATTTTCTCTCTGACTTTGAATAAAAGTGGTATCCTGGATGTAAAAGTTTGGTGGATATGAAAAACTGAACCGAACTCAACTGAACTGTGTGTCTGTGATGCAAAAACATGTGGCGCAACCACAAGCTGGCCATCAGTCCACATTAAAATGTTCATCATGACAGTAATAAACTCTCATTTTCTTTGGACCTTACAACATCATGAGAAAATATAGGCTGTGTGCAGTGTATTGCTCCATCATGATTCTCACACACATGGAAGATCTTAGAGCAGACTCTAAAACAAAAACGTTATTGAGATTTTTCTGAAAGCAGAGAAAATGTTTCTGAAGACTGAGGTTCGATATCACCTCGTGCTATTTCTCGTTTCATAGATGCTGGGATTAATCAACATAAATGAAGTGTGTTTGCATCAGCGACATACCTGATCTGGCAGGTACATCTCTGCCCATGGATGAGATCTCACTTCGTTCCAGTGATGTTCCTCTCACGCTCCCTGCTGGTCAAGTCCAGTCAAGCCAAGTTAAATTTATTGATCTGGCACTAAAAACAACTTTTATTGGCCAAAGTGCTGTCCAGAGGGGGCTAACGAGGCTAGTCAACTCGGCGAGTAAGATTTAGTCAAACCAAACATGCAAATAGTAACTATATTAAATAAAAAAATACAAATAATATGAGAATGCATAAGATGAACATAAGAAAAGAGAAGAATAAAAGATTAAAGCTAGACGGCCTTTTGATTTCATAAAATCGGTGAAATTTAGTTCTGTATGAAATGTGGTCATTGTGATATCTGTTTATTTCTGTAATATCTCACAAAATATCAGGCCATTCTGTTCTGTATCTGGGAAGTTACTTAAGAGGATTGAGGAGATTCCCGAGCAAATAAAGTGCATGAAATCGCTCGCTTAGCGCAGTCAAGCAGACAGAGGAAGTCCGTGTGTGTGTGCGCATGCGCAGGTTTACCTTTGAGCGTGCACTGACAGTTCCATCATTCTGTCGCTAAATGAACAGCTGATCACACCAAGGTGCTCGCTGAGCGCCGATATTTATTAGTTTGGTCCTGCGTTTCCTTTCCTTTGTATATAACATAACGTCTTTTATTTTTTTCGCGGTGTGGTTTCCATCAAATCCCGCGCTCTGATTGGCTGGCGAGCGGGTCCGTATCCTACGGTACGGACCCCAGTTACGGACCCCGGTTACAGACCTCTAGCGACTCGCTCATTCACAACAACAAACATAGTAGAATTTTTTGTCAACATTTCTCTTTTTTTTAATGAGATTTATTTATAAGATTATCAAAAATCTTATAAATTTTTGTGAGCATTTCTCAGGAGAATAGCAATAATTTTACAGCATGAATAGCGATCACGACAGTGTTCACAGCGAAAGAGAGTTTTACTACCCTGAGGAAGAAGAAATAAAAGAAAACATTTCAGGAGAAAGATAAAAACCTGTAACTTGCTAACGCCGAGCAAAAACATGGCTGAATCCTGAATGACTCCTATTTGTATAAATAGGGGACTACATAGGCGGCAAAATGTAGTTTTTTTCCTGCCATGGAAGTGCACTTGTATACCGAGGAGGAAGCCATTTGCATTACAGCCGTGAATGAGGATTCAAAATAGCATTAATTTTACATCATGGATAGCGATAACAACAGTGTTCACAGCGAAAGCAAGTTTTACTACCCTGAGGAAGACAAAATAAAAGAAAACATTTCAGGAGAAAGCTAAAAACCTGTAACTTGCTAATGCCGAGCAAAAACATGGCCGAATCCTGAATTACTCCTATTTGTATAAATAGGGGACTACATAGGTGGCAAAATGTAGTTTTTTTCCTGCCATGGAAGTGCACTTGTATACTGAGGAGGAATCAATTTGCATTACAGCCGTGAATGAGAATTCAAAATGGCGGCTCGGCTCGGTTTTCCCTTTCGGGCGCTCTCGTGTTCTGTTAGAATTTGGTAAAGAAAATAATAAATATATTATTTACCAGCTTAAGGTCGGTCCGTATGGTGAAATACCGTGACCTCGGCCTTGAATACTGACCTCGACCCAGAGGGCCTCGCTCAGTACTTTCAAGACCTCGGTCACGGTATTTCACAAAACGGACCTCCCAGCTGGTAAATAACATATATTTCTTCTCGCTTTCCGTTACTGTAGTTGGTCTTTCACGTTTCATTCGCACACTTACGTCCTCCATTTTTCTCTCCTGTTTCAAATTTGTATCCCACAATGCCTTTGAACGGGGAAAGCTCACCATGTGATGCATGACGTAATATCTTGTATTGGGTCATGGTGAAGCAGGAAAAAATAGCGGAGAATTTAGGGCCACGTGGAAATCTCATCTCATCTCATTATCTCAAGCTGCTTTATCCTGTTCTACAGGGTCGCAGGCAAGCGAGCCTATCCCAGCTGACTACGGGTGAAAGGCGGGGTACACCCTGGACAAGTCGCCAGGTCATCACAGGGCTGACACATAGACACAGACAACCATTCACACTCACATTCACACCTACGGTCAATTTAGAGTCACCAGTTAACCTAACCTGCATGTCTTTGGACTGTGGGGGAAACCGGAGCACCCGGAGGAAACCCACGCGGACACGGGGAAAACATGCAAACTCCACACAGAAAGGCCCTCGCCGGCCACGGGGCTCGAACCCAGACCTTCTTGCTGTGAGGGGACAGTGCTAACCACTACACCACCGTGCCGCCCAACGCAGTGTCATTTTACTTAAATATTTCATAGGTTACCTTTATTGCCACTGAAAATGAGACAAGTAATGGGTGTAATTTTGGTCTGCAAAGAGCTCAGTGAATTTGTAGGTCCACTCTACAGCTAGTGCACCAGCTAGGTTAAGATGCCTGCTAATAACTAGCTTGGTCCCTCATGAGGTCTGCCCTCAACATGCACAGATTCAGCCTCAGGGTTAGGAAACCATCCCTCAACCCCCCTCCCAGCTGAAACAGAAGGAGGTGATCAGTATTTTGTTGATAATGTATTTACAGAGCAATCTGTGAATAAATGGCTTTGGGGTTCAGGCTCATGCAGACCGATTTTTAGTATTTATGCTGCATTAACCATGTGAGCAACTAGCTATAGCAAGCAAGTCCAATTTTAGCTGATAACGTTCATTATACACATTCCAGAAATGAAATGGACAAAAACTGGCTAAAAAGACTGTTAGATAGCTTGATTTATAATGTAAAGGGAATAATGCCATTGCCACTTTTAAGATCACCCTTAAAGATATTAGTTTCTCTTTATGATCAGCTAATGTTACTAACCAAGCATACAGCTCATTCCATCCAAATGTTAGTAATACATACACATACACTACTGTTCAAAAGTTTGGGGTCACTTTGAAATGTCCTTATTTTTGAAAGAAAAGCACTGTTCTTTTCAATGAAGATCACTTTAAACTAATCAGAAATCCACTCTATACATTGCTAATGTGGTAAATGACTATTCTAGCTGCAAATGTCTGGTTTTTGGTGCAATATCTCCATAGGTGTATAGAGGCCCATTTCCAGCAACTCTCACTCCAGTGTTCTAATGGTACAATGTGTTTGCTCATTGCCTCAGAAGGCTAATGGATGATTAGAAAACCCTTGTACAATCATGTTAGCACAGCTGAAAACAGTTGAGCTCTTTAGAGAAGCTATAAAACTGACCTTCCTTTGAGCAGATTGAGTTTCTGGAGCATCACATTTGTGGGGTCGATTAAATGCTCAAAATGGCCAGAAAAATGTCTTGACTATATTTTCTATTCATTTTACAACTTATGGTGGTAAATAAAAGTGTGACTTTTCATGGAAAACACAAAATTGTCTGGGTGACCCCAAACTTTTGAACGGTAGTGTAGTTCTCACAACACACTGTGTTCGTACGATTATTTGACAGATGCTGAATTGTGTACCTTATGGTGAAGGTTATGGATACTTTAGAGCCAGGGCCCTCTTCAAGCCATGATGCAGCCAGAGAGAGAAAACCCTTTTCTGTTTTTGATGCATCCATTTGCAGGCAACATGATATGACAAATTTGTTGATGGAAAATATATTATTGTGTTTAAAAAAAAAAAGTTCAACGCTGTTGCACAACAAAGCCCATAAGTGACTTTAAAACTGTATGTAGAGTATGTACAGTGGTTATCGAGCTCATTTGGGGCTGTTGAACATTGAGATCCTAAATATTTGAGGTTGAGGGATTTATTCTCTGCCATTTGACCTGTTTGTATGTTTAGATGTTTTGCCGTTGTTCACATTTATATTTGCTGTTATTGTTCCACAGGTTCTTTTTGATAAAAGGACAACCTCAAGAGTTTGGAAACGAGTTGAGGATCTCCTCCAGATAGATCCAATGCAAGAAAATGATGATGGACAAAACCAAGTTCAATCATTTGCTCAAAGGATGTTTCCCTGAGCAGATGTGCCCTAAGGCCAAGGATGGGCCAAAAGGGAAACTATGATGATGATGATGATGTTCAAGTGTTTATTTAATAAGTGAATGAATGTTGAGTTTTTCTCACTGGATTGTTGATTACTGTATTTACTGTGCTTTCTGTTAAAGGTCTCATTGCATCGTTTTTTCATTAATTGTGCGGTGGTCTCTAGTATGAATGAATGCCCTGTGAGCCGGTTTTGGTGAAAAAAAATGCTGTGGTTCTCCTGTTTCAGGCTGTTCTAGTTTGGTGGAGGAGTGGGTGGCGGGAGAACGACAGGATTTCAGCTCTTACTCATTAATATTCATGATATGTAAATGTGTTACCTCTGATTGGCTAACAGCACTGTGACGCTACCTCCAGTGGGTCAGAACAAGCGGATGTGGGTGTCTTTGTAAAAACTGTTTTGATTGGCTATTATGGTCTCAACATCGATGTTTTGACCAATAACAATGTAGATAACAAGAATTTTACATCACATTCAACGAGATTTAAACGAGACTAAAGATGGCGACTTACAAATAATGTCTAAACATCGTTGGAGTTAATAAAGTTTGAAAAGCATGAAGGAACATACCCCAACCCCCCGAAATTAATTAAAAAAAAAATTCTCAACGGATTTGGCATAATATAAGAAGGTCGTTTTTTACTCAGAAAAAGCGGAAATCCGCCGAAAAGCGGAAAACTCTCATCCCTGCCTAGCTTGTGACCATGTCATGCATGCTAACGTGGAGAATATGAACATGCTATTTTGTAACAAAAACCTTTGAACAAAAAGTTCATGTTTTACTTACAGCTTGTGAGCTGGTGGTCGATCGTCTTGACGGTACAGATCCAGGGATTAAAAACAACCTCGAAGCAAAACCACTACTGAAGGCACTGAAGTTTGAAAAGTCACTGTGGTTGAAATGATCAGAACACAGTACTAACGTTGCATTATACTTCGCTGGTGGTGTTCCAAAGATAAATTCCAACCATTTCTTCTTCAGCTCTTCTATCTTGGGCAAGAAATGCAACATTGATGTGTTACTGCCACAAATAACACAGGCACGAACTTGTTCAGCCATGTTTTCAACTTGCTGTTAGGTCCTCTTCGTTAGCTACTGACGAGATGGGCTTTGCTATCTCTCCTCGCGCTTAAATCTGAACTTTCTTCCAGTGGGTGGTCGCAAGCCAAGGTGGGCGAGGCCATGACTACTAATTTTCGAAGTGACGTAAGTTCGTAAGGCTTTTCCAGATCCGCTCGTTTTTCCGACTATTTTCTTTCATAAGCTCAGGGAATGGGAGTAGAATTACATTTTCACATGCAGCATGCATATGCAACTCGGAGTGAACTATGGTATTTCAAAAAGAGCCAGTATTAAACGTTTTTGGTGGAAGGGCACCTTTAAAGGTGGAGTACGAGATTTTGGAATAACAGTTCCCGCAAGCCATATTTTGAAAAGAAACACGCCCGCCCTCGCCCTGCTCCCACCCCCCGCATCTCCACCCCCCTCCCTACCCGCGCCTCCAAAGCATGTTGCCAAAACCATGTTTATGTGAACATAATGGTACTTACAAGTCAGAGCCTGAGAGTGAATCCGAACGAATAGTGGATACGGGAGGAGGAGGTGGTTTCAAAAACCCATGCTTCATTGGTGTCAAACTGGCTTGTGCCATGCCTTCATAACTAAGAAAACAATAAATAAGAGTTATCGTTTGTGCCACATACAGCTAAGCTAACAAATCGTTTGTATGCATGAAATAAATACCATGGAAAAACTACCATCAAGGACGTAATACGACTATACGCGTTAGTAGAACAATCCGTGTCAGCTAACTTTGCAAGTCATGCTAACTTAGCAAAACCTACATTGTGGTCCGTATCATCTGTTATGCTCTCGCTGCCAGGGTGTACACTTGTTAAAACAACAACACTGTCCTATCTGAAAATGTAATAAATACATAATGTTATCTTACCTATCGAGTAGAAACAGGGCCACCATTGCATGGTAGGCTATCTATCCGTTGCTTTGAAATGGCTGGAGTGGTCCCTGCCCATACCGTACGCGCAAGGGTAGGGGCGGGGGTGGGGCGGTGAGGGTTGGGGTTTGGGGTCGCGGGCTTCAGTCTGATTGACATGTCAGTATCCAATCATTTTGAGGTGGTTACCTCGATAGGATTTGATGGCGTTTTTCCTTTATTTTACACTGTAGACTGGATTAAAATATTTCGTTTTTGGGTCAAACCTTCTATTGTACTGCTTGCAACATGGGTGTGAGGAGCTTTTCAAGCAATATGGTAAAAAATACTCCTGAAAAAAATCTTGTACTCCACCTTTAAATTGGCACACCAAAAAAATGAAGGAAAAAAACCCAAAACGCTCGGTGGATTTCTTGCAGCGCACCGTGTAATCTTCTTCTTTCAGTTAAATAGTTATTCACCAACCAAGAAATTTAACTGTATATAGTGAGTCAGTACATGAAGGAGACATTTGGATGAATTTGGAAGCGTGTTTGTGACAGCAAAGCCAGTCAACACGAAGTTTATACTTATTGACTAGTTCAGCGGTTCCCAAAGTGGGGGTCGCGACCCCTTTGGGGGTCGCGGAGGGACTCCAGGGGGGTCGCAGAGAGATGGGACTGTTTGCATAACACAGAAAAAAAACAGGCATTGGAATGTTTTGAATGGCGTCGGAATGTTGGTAATGCGTCAGCCGGCAGAGAGTCATTAAATCAGTCTATAGAACCCAATCACCCCCTTTCACTCCATAATCGCTCCCCGCCCTCCAATATGAATTTCATTCAGTGTATAGCTGCCACGGTCATTAGAATTCAATTGCTCCCTTTCACTCAGTAATCGCGCTCCGCCCTTGAATATTAATTCAATATTAATTCGATATTGTTGTTGTTATTAGCAAACCCTCCTCCTGTGAATACAAACTGTATAAAACAGGTCCCTATTTTGAGATTCAGAACAAAACATCGGACGGCGACTTTATGACAACATGGACAAGTTTCTACGCGTGCTTCCTACAAAACGCAAGGCTGCTGCACAGGACGAGTTCCCATGCACTTCGGCAGCGAAAAAGATAAGGCGGTATGATGATGCATACATCGAAATGGGCTTTACGAGCACATTGGTGGGTGGTGAGGAACGACCGCAGTGTGTTCTCTGTCTGAAGGTGCTGGCGACAGAAAGTTTAAAGATGTTTATGGATGGCCATACTCCTCCCTTTTGCCACATCCTACCTCTGTGAGGTGGGCTTTTCTGCAGTGGCCTCCATCAAGACCAAATACAGGGCAAAGTTGAACATTGAAAACGAACTAAGGGTGGCGATCTCACAGTTATCACCAAGATTTGAAAAACTCTGTACTGAAAAGCAAGCACACACAAGTCACTGAAAAAATATTCAGATGTTCTGTGTAATGTTCTGTTTTATTATGATGTGCAATGCTCTTTTGTGGATAATGCTCTTCTGTGAATAAAAAATAGCAACTTTAATATCCGTCTGATTATTATTATTATTATTATGGTTATTATTACTACACTACACACTGCATAATGGGTGGTGGGTCGATGTCAGGGGGTCCCAAAAATATTCTGAAGTCCAAAAGGGGGTCCCCAGCCAAAAAGTTTGGGAACCACTGGACTAGTTGATCAACTAGCTCCAGCCTGGGTAGGTCTCTAACTAAATACTGACACCTAGTGGTGAAAAGTAATATCAGGGTGTAAACAAGGTCTGTGTCTTCTGTGACCAATTCAGTCGAGGTGTTCAGATCCAGTGGGTCATTACTGGTGATTGACAAACTCAGACTATTGAATTCATGTGTGTTTTTTGTGAGGAAATTACACTAATAACACTTCATCTGGATAAACTAAGAGTCAGTGTTCTATTTATTTATTTTATTTATTTTTCTTTCATTGGCCCAAAATTTCTAGCGGCGCCCCTGCCTAACACTAACCGATTTTCCTGTTAGTTATTTAAAAAATCTCTAATGCTGCTTTCAAACCTATCGAAAACTCTGTTTGATGTAAACTTCTGGATTTTCTAGATTAGTAAATATTTTTGAATGGACTTTTTTGCAGGTCAGAGTTTCTCAATCTGAGATGCATCTCATGACATACTGTCTGAGATGTTTTAGTTCTCACGCTCTAATGATAATGAGTGTGGCTGTTTTGTCCGACAGATGTGCATAAGATATGCAGATGTGTGTGAATAATGGCACTCACACTGTTGCTGCTTTTGCACATCCACACAGTCATGTGTCAGGCAATAAACCAGGTGAATCTGCTTCACGTCGTGCCGTAGCACACCATCACACGTGGATTATTTTCCTACATCGACACACCTGGTGTGTTTTATTCCTTATGGATCGTTCAGAGCTGGATGGAAGAGATGTGCAGCATTGACAAGAAATGCACGTTTCCACTAGACTGCTAAATCAGCATTAAGAATATTTCTTTAGGTTTAACAACATGTACATGTATGTTACTGACATCATATAATGTTTAAATGTTAGTCATCCAAAATTATAAATCAGGAATTTTAATAAAATCAGAGGTGGCAGAAAATTCATAATGTCCATTTTTGGAAATTGACCTCCAAAGTTCTGGAAGCCCTGCAATAATAATAAATATTATATAATCTTTAATAATGGTGTATCTCTTTGAAGAAAAAAAAAAATCGATGTTCCCCAAACCCCACTTTGAACACTATATACAGGAAAGTCCTGTGTAAATCCACAAATACATTTTTTCTGCACATTTTTAAGTAATGCAGTCCTTTCATTCCTTTCTGTTCAGTGGTTACTTTATCCTGGTGAGGGTCATCTGGAGACTGGATGGGACACGAGTGGACCTCTGGGCACCATACACACACACACACACACACACATGCTCATTCACACATAGGGGACTTTAGTGTAGCCAGTCCACCTACTGGCATGTTTTTGGGAGGAAACCAGAGGAAACCCACACAAACACTGGGGAGAACACACACAGAAACTCTGTATAAAGAGCAGGTAAGAGCTCAGGAGTCTGAGTGAGTTCAGCTACGAGTCAGATGGGAGACAGCTGACGCAGCACATTCACCCTTTTTTTAATAAAAACCTTCCAAAACATAATGACGGAAATGTTACGTTACTGCACACTGACTGTCCCAAAGGGAATGAGCACACCAATAAATAAAATCTCACGTGTGTTCTTACCCTGAGTCTGCTGTGTTTTCTGAGCCGTTTACTCTGACACACATGATCTGTATTTATCTGAACAACACTCAGTTATCATTGATCGATGTAAATAATTGCAGTTTGAATGGTGTTTGGTCGAATTACAATTCCATTTTTATTGAGGTGGAATTGTAGAGCTGATTATTGAACCAGATTTACAGCACAGAACCTTTACTGCTGCTGCTGCTGCTGTGCGAGTCGTTTACACCAACATTTATTGACTATAATAAAGATCCAGACATTTGTGTAGCATTTTAAAAGCGTTTATTTATTCTTTTTTAGATGGTGGTTCGGTTTGACAGAGGGAAGACCAGGACCCTCCGTGCGTTCTTCCACTGACTCCGCCAGGGTTTGGTATGGCAGGTCCTCTGTTCTGGTCGAGTGAGGTGTGGCTTCTGTTCCTCCCCGCTGTTGGACAGAGTTATAAATGCTGGTTTACTGCCCACCTCAGTCTGTTCCTCTTCACCCTCCTCAGTCTGTTCCTCTTCACCCTCCTCAGTCTGTTCCTCTTCCACCTTCTTCTTTGCCTCCACCAGCTTTGTGTCCATTAAGTCCATCATGTCATCACAGTTGAGAGTTGTAGTTCGGGGTGTGGACGGCTCGGCCTCCTCTGCCTCCGTAAAGTAACCAAAGGTGAGAGATTTAGCCAGGAGTGTGTACAGCTCGGCCTCCTCTGCCTCCGTAAAGTAACCAAAGGTGAGAGTTTTACTCTGGGGTGTGGACAGCTTGGCCTCCTCTGCCTCCATAAAATCACCACAAGTGAGGGTTGTAGTCTGAGGTGTGGATGGGTCGGCTTCCTCTGGCTCAGTAATGTAGCCACAGTTGAGAATTTTACTCTGGAGTATGGATGGCTCTGCCTCCTCTGCCTCTGTAATGTAGCCATGGGTGAGAGTTGTAGTCTGGGGTGTGGACGGCTCTGCCTCCTCTGCCTCTGTAATGTAGCCACAGGTGAGAGTTGTAGTCTGGGGTATGGACCGCACAGCCTCCTCTGCCTCTGTAATGTAGCCACAGGAGAGCGTTGTAATCTGGGGTGTGTACAGCTTGGCCTCCTCTGCCTCCGTAATGTAGCCCCAAGAGAGAGTTGTAGTCTGGGGTGTGTACAGCTTGGCCTCCTCTGCCTCCGGAATGTCGCCCCAGGAGAGAGTTGTAATCTGGGGTGTGTACAGCTCAGCCTCCTCTGCCTCTGTAATGTCGCCCCAGGAGAGAGTTGTAGTCTGGGGTGTGTACAGCTTGGCCTCCTCTGCCTCCGGAATGTCGCCCCAGGAGAGAGTTGTAATCTGAGGTCTGTACACCTTGGCCTCCTCTGCCTCCGTAATGTTGCCCCAGGAGAGAGTTTTAATCTGGGGTGTGTACTGCTCGGCCTCCTCTGCCTCCGTAATGTCGCCCCAGGAGAGAGTTGTAGTCTGGGGTGTGTACAGCCCGGCCTCCTCTGCCTCTGGAATGTAAGCCCTTGTCACTCCCAGTTGAAGCTCAGGCTCCATCACAGGTGGTGGGACAATTACAATTGTCACTTCTTTATCTGAACAAAATAAAGCACAAGAAGGAGATTAGTTTAGAATTTTCAATATTTCTGCATAAATATGACCTAAAACATCATCAGATTTTCACACAAGTGCTAAAAGTAGAACCCAGTTAAACAAATGAGACAAAAATATTATACCTGGTCATTTATTTATTGAGGAAAATGATCCAATATTACATATCTGTGAGTACCAAAAGTATGTGAACCTCTGGGATTAGCAGTTAATTTGAAGGTGAAATTAGAGTCAGGTGTTTTCAATCAATGGGATGGCAATCAGGTGTGAGTGGGCACCCTGTTTTATTTAAAGAACAGGGATCTATCAAAGTCTGATCTTCACAACACATGTTTGTGGGCGTGCATCATGGCATGAACAATGGAGATTTCTGATGACCTCAGAAAGAGCGTTGTTGATGCTCATCAGACTAGAAAAGGTTACAAAACCATCTCTAAAGAATTTGGACTCCACCAATCCACAGTCAGACAGATTGTGTACAAATGGAGGAAATTCAAGACCATTGTTACCTTCCCCAGGATTGGTTGACCAACAAAGATCACTCCAAGAGCAAGGCGTGTAATAGTCAACGAGGTCACAGAGGACCCCAGGGTAACTTCTAAGCAACTGAAGGCCTCTCTCACATTGGCTAATGTTAATGTTCATGAGTCCACCATCAGGAGAACACTGAACAACAATGGTGTGCATGGCAGGGTTGCAAGGAGAAAGCCACTGCTCTCCAAAAAGAACATTGCTGCTTGTCTGCAGTTTGCTAAAGATCACATGGATAAGCCAGAAGGCTATTGGAAAAATGTTTTGTGGCTGGATGAGACCAAAAGAGAACTTTTTAGTTTAAATGAGAAGCGTTATGTTTGGAGAAAAGAAAACACTGCATTCCAGCATAAGAACCTTATCCCATCTGTGAAACATGGTGGTGGTAGTATCATGGTTTGGGCCTGTTTTGCTGAATCTGGGCCAGGACGGCTTGCCATCATTGATGGAACAATGAATTCTCAATTATACCAGTTAATTCGAAAGGAAAATGTCAGGACATCTGTCCATGAACTGAATCTCAAGAGAAGGTGGGTCATGTGGCAAGACAACAACCCTAAGCACACAAGTCTTTCTACCAAAGAATGGTTAAAGCATATACACAGAACCATGGCCTCACTTTTGTTTATAAATGCCTTGAGAGCTCAAGAATGGCACAGGAATAGTTTTAAGTGTTAACAATAAATCCAATATAGTCATTTTTATGATTAAATTGATTTATATACAGTGGCATGCAAAAGTTTGGGCAAACTTACTGAAAATGTCTGTTACTGTGAAGAGTTAAGTGAGCAGAAGATGAACTGATCACCAAAAGGCATAAAGGTAAAGACGACACATTTCTTTTCAGCGTTTTTCTGCAAGATTTGTGTATTATTTTTGTTTTGTGCAATTGGAGAGTGAAAAAAGAAAAGGAACACCATGCGAAAATTTGGGCACCCCAATACATTTGAGTTCTCAGGTAACTTTTACCAAGTTTCCAGACCTTAATTAGCTGATTGAGCTGTGGCTTGTTCAAATTCTTCATTAGGAAAGGTCAGATGATGCAGATTTCAAAGCTGTATAAATTCTCTGACTCCTCAAACTTGTCCATAAAATCAACAGTCATGGGCTCCTCTAAGCAACTCCTTTGCATTCTGAATAATAAAATAATTGATGTTCTCAAAGCAGGAGAAGCCTACAAGAACATAGCAAAGTGTTTTCAGGTAGCTGTTTCCTCAGATTGTAATGTTATTAAGAAATGACAGTCAACAGAAACAGTGGAGATCAAGGTGAGGTCTGGAAGATGAAGAAAACTTTCTGAAAGATCAGCTCATTGGATTGCTATAAAGGCAAATAAAAACCCCTGTTTGACTGCAAAAGACCTTCAGAAAGATTTAGCAGACCCTGGAGTGGTGGTGCACTGTTCTACTATGCAGCAACACCTGAACAAATATGGCCTTCATGGAAGAGTCATCAGAAGAAAACCTTACCTACGTCCTAGCCACAAAATTCAGCGTCTGAAGTTTGCAAATGAACATCTAAATAAGCCTGATGCATTTTGGAAACAAGTCCTGTGGACTGATGAAATCAAAATATAACTTTTTGGCCACAATGTGCAAAGGTATGTTTGGAGAAAAAAGGGTGCCAAATTCCAGGAAAAGAACACCTCTCCAACTCTGAAGCATGGGTGTGGATCGATCATGCTTTGGGGTTGTGTTGCAGCCAGTGGCACAGGGCACATTTCATTGGTTGAGGGAAGCATGGATTCAAATAAATACCAGCAAATTCTGGAAGCAAACATCACACCATCTGTAAAAAAGTTGAAGTTAAAAAGAGGACGGGTCCTACAATAAGACGATGATCCAAAACACACCTCAAAATCTACAATGGAATACCTCAAGAGGTGCAAGCTGAAGGTTTTGCCCTGGCCCTCACAGTCCCCTGACCTAAACATCATTGAAAATCTGTGGATAGATCTCAAAAGAGCAGTGCATGCAAGACAGCCCAAGAAACTTGTCGAACTAGAAGCCTTTTGCAAGGATGAATGTGTGAAAATCCCCCAGGTAAGAACTGAAAGATTATTAGCTGCCTACAAAAAGTGTTTACAAGCTGTGATACTTGCCAAAGGGGGTATTACTACATACTAACCATGCAGGGTGCCCAAACTTTTGCTCCGGGCCCTTTTCCTTTTTTGTCATTTTGAAAATGTAAAAGATGAAAATAAAAAATTGTTTTTGCTTAAAATATAAAGGGAATGAGTCATTTTTAACTTTATGCCTTTTGGAGATCAGTTCATCTTCAACTTGCTTAACTGTTCACAGTAACAGCAATTTTAACCAGGGTTGTCCAAACTTTTGCATACCACTGTAGGTAGCGGTCTGAGTGAATGACCTTGACGTTCGTAATGTCACAGCAGGAAGTCTATCAGTCTCATCGCCATTTCCGCTGTACTAAGACACAGAGCTGACTGTAACTCCGATCCTCCAGTTTGAGCTAATTTATCGCCATGCCACGTAGATGTGTTGCTGGCAGGTGCAGCAACATGACAGAAGGTGGATTTACGTTGCATTCATGGCCCAAGAATGTTCAAACTGCAAAGATTTGGACGCATTTTGCGAGAAGTTCACGGGCACATTGGGCGCCTATGAAGTGGTCTCTCCTCTGCTCTGCACATTTTACTGAAGACTCGTACAAGACCTCTGATCTGTTGAGGAGCGTTGGCTATAAGCCCGTATTGAAAGAGGATGCAGTACCAACAATTAAAGGAAAAGAAAACTACAAGAAAAGGAAAGTCTCATCTCATCTCATTATCTCTAGCCGCTTTATCCTGTTCTACAGGGTCGCAGGCAAGCTGGAGCCTATCCCAGCTGACTACGGGTGAAAGGCGGGGTACACCCTGGACAAGTCGCCAGGTCATCACAGGGCTGACACATAGACACAGACAACCATTCACACTCACATTCACACCTACGCTCAATTTAGAGTCACCAGTTAACCTAACCTGCATGTCTTTGGACTGTGGGGGAAACCGGAGCACCCGGAGGAAACCCACGCGGACACGGGGAGAACATGCAAACTCCACACAGAAAGGCCCTCGCCGGCCCCGGGGCTCGAACCCAGGACCTTCTTGCTGTGAGGCGACAGCGCTAACCACTACACCACCGTGCCGCCCGATACGACTCTCATTTGGATTAAAAAAACAACAAAAACAACACATTGTTGACCTGAATTTAGATTAAATACATGTAACTTGTATTGTGTGTTTAAGTTAGCGGTATAAGATTATTTAATTTGCTTCAGAATGTGATTGTCTCAGTTCATCTGATTATTTAATAAGCCTTTTACGTTTTATCAGTGAAAATGCATGCATGTACATGTATGCTGCATAAGTTATAACACCCATCCTGTTTTAATGAGAGTCAGCCCACAATCAATGAAGTCAAATCAGTCTTAGTTGAGCAAGTCAGTAACGGGATTTCTTACTTTCACCATAAATTTTTAGTTATATGACTTTGGTCTATAGCTGTCAAAGGCCTTGGCCTTAAAACCGGTTACTACAGTGACGTCACGCACTCGGGGCTGGCTGGCTCAGCAGGGCAGCTCGAATGACAACTTTGCAGTCGATATTAACTCTCAAAAATATATATTTTTAATACCGATTTATGCAGCATACAAGAGTCAAGGATGGAGATACTATCCACTCAGAAATGTATTTAAAAATAAAGGTTCTGCGTATCTGCTTTAAAGAAGAATAAAGTTAATGTTTTGGAATGGCCAAGTCAAAGTCCTGACCTTAATCCAATGGAAATGTTGTGGAAGGACCTGAAGCGAGCAGTTCATGTGAGGAAACCCACCAACATCCCAGAGTTGAAGCTGTTCTGTACGGAGGAACGGGCTAAAATTCCTCCAAGCCGGTGTGCAGGACTGATCAACAGTTACCGCAAACGTTTAGTTGCAGTTATTGCTGCACAAGGGGGTCACACCAGATACTGAAAGCAAAGGCTCACATACTTTTGCCACTCACAGATATGTAATATTGGATCATTTTCCTCAATAAATAAATGACCGAGGAATATATTTTTGTCTCATTTGTTTAACTGGGTTCTCTTTATCTACTTTTAGGACTTGTGTGAAAATCTGATGATGTTTTAGGTCATGTTTATGCAGAAATATAGACAATTCTAACAGGTTCACAAACTTTCAAGCACCACTGTAGGTGGTTGCTATGGGATTCCGGGTGGTTGCTAGGGTTCTGCAAAGTTGTTACTATGGCATTCCAGGTGGTTGCTTGGGTGTTGCTCGGTAGTTGCTATGCTATCCCAAATGATTGCTAAGATGTTGCAAGGCATTTGCTATCATATTCTAGGTGATTGCTAGGGTGTTGCTAGGTGGTTGCTATGGTATCTCAGGTTGTAGCTAGGGTATTGCTAGGCAGTATTCTTAGTGGTTGCTATACTGTTGCTATGGTATTCCAGCTGGTTGCTAGGATGTTGCTATGTGGTTGTGTGAAAATCTGATGATGTTTTAGGCTATATTTATGCAGAAATATAGAAAATTCTAAAGGGTTCACAAACTTTCAAGCACCACTGTCAAATCTCATTTTAATATGGAGAAAAGTGAGAACCCAGAGGCAGCCAATGGACACTGGGAGAACATGTGAAACTTCACATGGACAGCAACCCGAGCTCAGGATCGAACCAAGGAGCCGTGAGGCAGCAACGCTACCCACTACAACGCTGTGCCGCCTCCGTGCAAAAGAATATAGAGAAAAAGAAAGAGCTAACAGGTCCTTACCGTACATGTAGCCACCATCAGCTCCACCCAGCCATCCAGCAGGTGTGGTCACTGGATACTGCTGATGAACAGAAGGAGAGTCATGGTATGATTTGTGATAGAAATCAAAAGGGAAAAAAAAAATCAAAAGTACCGTTCAGGAATAAACAAGAAAAACTGTAAAAGACAACATTTTGCATTCTAGTCTTCAGTATTAATCAGTGAAGAAATAAAGATGTGTTTATCAAACACAACCCAATGATTCATAGCTCTTTGGCTGCAATAGAAACAGTGTTATACCTGTGCATATGGGATCCAAGTGTTGTGTTCTAACTCCATCACTGAGGGTTGAGGGTAGAACTGGGGTGGAAGGACGGGGTGGGACGAGGAGTAGAAGTGGGGTGGAAGGACGGGGTGGGACAAGGGGTAGGACGACGGATAGACGTTTGCCTGAATCTGAAACTGAAGAAAGAAACAGAGTTGGGTTTTAGAGAAACAAATTATTTCATCAAGAAAGTACAAAAAGAAATGAACATGTCCATCCTGAGGCCCACTGATGAAATAATTACATTTCTCTCATATATCCAGACCGGTTTATTCACTTATTGTTCTGTAACTAATGCTTCCGGATTAAATAATTGTGTCCAAGGCTTTAGTGCTTATTAAACTATAAAATAACTCAGTGGTTAAGATGTCACTCTACCGATCGAAAGACCACGAGTTTAAACGCCAAGCTGCCAGGGCTGGGGCTTTGAGCAAGACCCTTAACCCTGAACCGCTCTGTTGTATTAATGAGATAAATGTAAGTTTCTCTGGATGAGAGAAAATACCATCATGTAAATGTAAAAACTACTAGTGGTTCCATAAGATCAGCCCTGATGATCAAACTTTCGAATCAACCGTCATATTCAGATAATCAGCATAGTCAGAAGGGGATGTGGCTAAAACTTACCATTCTCCAAAGAAGATGCTGTGAAATGTGAAGTATTCTCTGTAACGTGTGAAATAGTCTCTGTGATAAAGTCGCTCGCTGGACGTTACCTGTAGCTGGTCAGACACGGTGTTTGTGAAGACAGTTTGTGCTGAGTGACTGCCAGTGTCACCTTTTTATACCTGGTCCCATTCCATTATGTTTTAAAATTATAGAATTTCAAAAAAAATATTCCGGTTACCATGGAACCTGACCCCTCCTGCAGTCAGTGTTTTAGAGGCCTTTATTTGTCACATGTACGTACATGTGACAAATCAAAAATTATTTCACACGTTACAGAGAATACTTCACATTTCACAACATCTTCTTTGGAGAATGGTAAGTTTTAGCCACATCCCCTTCTGACTATGTGAAGTATTCTCTGTAACGTGTGAAATAATTTTTGATTTGTCACATGTACGTACATGTGACAAATAAAGGCCTCTAAAACACTGACTGCAGGAGGGGTCAGGTTCCATGGTAACCGGAATATTTTTTTTTGAAATTCTATAATTTTAAAACATAATGGAATGGGACCAGGTATAAAAAGGCGACACTGGCAGTCACTCAACACAAACTGTCTTCACAAACACCGTGTCTGACCAGCTACAGGTAACGTCCAGCGAGCGACTTTATCACAGAGACTATTTCACACGTTACAGAGAATACTTCACATTTCACAGCATCTTCTTTGGAGAATGGTAAGTTTTAGCCACATCCCCTTCTGACTATGCTGATTATCTGAATATGACGGTTGATTCGAAAGTTTGATCATCAGGGCTGATCTTATGGAACCACTAGTAGTTTTTACATTTACATGATGGTATTTTCTCTCATCCAGAGAAACTTACATTTATCTCATTAATACAACAGAGCGGTTCAGGGTTAAGGGTCTTGCTCAAAGCCCCAGCCCTGGCAGCTTGGCGTTTAAACTCGTGGTCTTTCGATCGGTAGAGTGACATCTTAACCACTGAGTTATTTTATAGTTTAATAAGCACTAAAGCCTTGGACACAATTATTTAATCCGGAAGCATTAGTTACAGAACAATAAGTGAATAAACCGGTCTGGATATATGAGAGAAATGTAATTATTTCATCAGTGGGCCTCAGGATGGACATGTTCATTTCTTTTTGTACTTTCTTGATGAAATAATTTGTTTCTCTAAAACCCAACTCTGTTTCTTTCTTCAGTTTCAGATTCAGGCAAACGTCTACCCGTCGTCCTACCCGTCGTCCTACCCGTCGTCCTACCCCTCGTCCCACCCCGTCCTTCCACCCCACTTCTACTCCTCGTCCCACCCCGTCCTTCCACCCCAGTTCTACCCTCAACCCTCAGTGATGGAGTTAGAACACAACACTTGGATCCCATATGCACAGGTATAACACTGTTTCTATTGCAGCCAAAGAGCTATGAATCATTGGGTTGTGTTTGATAAACACATCTTTATTTCTTCACTGATTAATACTGAAGACTAGAATGCAAAATGTTGTCTTTTACAGTTTTTCTTGTTTATTCCTGAACGGTACTTTTGATTTTTTTTCCCCTTTTGATTTCTATCACAAATCATACCATGACTCTCCTTCTGTTCATCAGCAGTATCCAGTGACCACACCTGCTGGATGGCTGGGTGGAGCTGATGGTGGCTACATGTACGGTAAGGACCTGTTAGCTCTTTCTTTTTCTCTATATTCTTTTGCACGGAGGCGGCACAGCGGTGTAGTGGGTAGCGTTGCTGCCTCACGGCTCCTTGGTTCGATCCTGAACTCGAGTTGCTGTCCATGTGAAGTTTCACATGTTCTCCCAGTGTCCATTGGCTGCCTCTGGGTTCTCACTTTTCTCCATATTAAAATGAGATTTGACAGTGGTGCTTGTTTGTGAACCCTTTAGAATTTTCTATATTTCTGCATAAATATAGCCTAAAACATCATCAGATTTTCACACAACCACATAGCAACATCCTAGCAACCAGCTGGAATACCATAGCAACAGTATAGCAACCACTAAGAATACTGCCTAGCAATACCCTAGCTACAACCTGAGATACCATAGCAACCACCTAGCAACGGCCTAGCAATCACCTAGAATATGATAACAAATGCCTTGCAACATCTTAGCAATCATTTGGGATAGCATAGCAACTACCTAGCAACACCCAAGCAACCACCTGGAATGCCATAGTAACAACTTTGCAGAACCCTAGCAACCACCCGGAATCCCATAGCAACCACCTACAGTGGTGCTTGAAAGTTTGTGAGCCCGTTAGAATTGTCTATATTTCTGCATAAACATGACCTAAAACATCATCAGATTTTCACACAAGTCCTAAAAGTAGATAAAGAGAATCCAGTTAAACACATAAGACAAAAATATATTCCTCGGTCATTTATTTATTGAGGAAAATGATCCAATATTACATATCTGTGAGTGGCAAAAGTATGTGAACCTTTGCTTTCAGTATCTGGTGTGACCCCCTTGTGCAGCAATAACTGCAACTAAACGTTTGTGGTAACTGTTGATCAGTCCTGCACACCGGCTTGGAGGAATTTTATCACGTTCCTCCGTACAGAACAGCTTCAATTCTGGGATGTTGGTGGGTTTCCTCACATGAACTGCTCGCTTCAGGTCCTTCCACAACATTTCGATTGGATTAAGGTCAGGACTTTGACTTGGCCATTCCAAAACATTAACTTTATTCTTCTTTAAAGCAGATACGCAGAACCTTTATTTTTAAATACATTTCTGAGTAGATAGTATCTCCATCCTTGACTCTTGTATGCTGCATAAATTGGAATAAAAAATATATATTTTTGTGAGTTAAAAGTCAACCGGAATGTTGGCATTCGAGCTGCCCTGCTGAGCCAGCCAGCCCCGAGTGCGTGACATCACTGTAGTAACCGGTTTTAAGGCTGAGGCCTTTGACAGCTATAGACCGAAGTCATAAATAAAAATTTATGGTGAAAGTAAGAAATACCGTTACCGACTTGCTCAACTAAGACTGATTTGACTTCACTGATTGTAGGTTGACTCTCATTAAAACAGGATGGGTGTTATAAATGCAGCATACATGTACATGCATGCATTTTCACTGATAAAACGTAAAAGGCTAATTAAATAATCAGATGAACTGAGACAATCACATTCTGAAGCAAATTAAATAATCTTATACCGCTAACTTAAACACACAATACAAGTTACATGTATTTAATCTAAATTCAGGTCAAGAATGTGTTTTTGTTGGGTTTTTTTATCCAAATGAGAGTCGGAGCTTACCCGTCTGTGTTCTCGCTTCTTGAAGGTCGATCTTGTGGCCGATTGTTTTGAAACAATCTGACTTTCAGTTGTTCGTTCAGTTCTCCGTTCATTTGCTTCTTCCACGTAAGGGCGAGACGGCAGCAATATCCAGTTTACAAATAAGACAGCTGCTCCACTCATTCTCTATTTTGTCCATATGGAGTACTCCACCATTACTGCTTGGCTCAGGCAATTACTAAAACCCGGGACGGAACAGGACGTCATGGGTTTTAGCAACAACCGCAGGGAGGTCACTGCCTGAGCGATATGTCCCATCCTGTTCCATCCCGGGTTTTAGCAACAACCCTCAGCTCACTCCGGGAGGACTGGTGCAACTGAACTTTGCTTTTTAAATAAATAAATAAATAAATAAATAAAATACTTTCTTTTTCTTGTAGTTTTCTTTTCCTTTAATTGTTAATACTGCACCCTCTTTCAATACGGGCTTATAGCCAACGCTCCTCAACAGATCAGAGGTCTTGTATGAGTCTTCAGTAAAATGTGCAGAGCAGAGGAAAGACCACTTCATAGGCGCCCAATGTGCCCATGAACTTCTCACAAAACGTGTCCTAATCTTTGCAGTTTGAACATTCTTGGATAGTTGAATGCAACGTAAATCCACCTTCTGTCATGTTGCTCCACCCGCCAGCAACACATCTATGTGGCATGGCGATAAATTAGCTCAGAATGAAGGACTGGAGTTGCAGTTAGCTCTGTGTTTTAGTATTGCGGAAATGGCGATGAGACCGATAGACTTCCTGCTGTGACATTACAGACATCAAAGGTCATTCACTTGGACCGCTACCTATATAAATCACTTTAATCATAAAAATTACTATATTAGATTTATTGTTAATGCTTAAAACTATTTCTGTGCCATTCTTGAGGTCTCAAGGCATTTATAAACGAAAGTGAGGCCATGGCTCTGCGTATATGCTTTAACCATTCTTTGGTAGAACGACTTGTGTGCTTAGGGTCGTTGTCTTGCTGCATGACCCACCTTCTCTTGAGATTCAGTTCATGGACAGATGTCCTGACATTTTCCTTTTGAATTAACTAGTATAATTCAGAATTCATTGTTCCATCTATGATGGCAAGCCATCCTGGCCCAGATGCAGCAAAACAGGCCCAAACCATGATACTACCACCACCGTGTTTCACAGATGGGATAAGGTTCTTATGCTGGAATGCAGTGTTTTCCTTTCTCCAAACATAACGCTTCTCATTTAAACTAAAAAGTTCTCTTTTGGTCTCATCCAGCCACAAAACATTTTTCCAATAGCCTTCTGGCTTATCCATGTGATCTTTAGCAAACTGCAGACAAGCAGCAATGTTCTTTTTAGAGAGCAGTGGCTTTCTCCTTGCAACCCTGCCATGCACACCATTGTTGTTCAGTGTTCTCCTGATGGTGGACTCATGAACATTTAACATTAGCCAGTGTGAGAGAGGCCTTCAGTTGCTTAGAAGTTACCCTGGGGTCCTTTGTGACCTTGCCGACTATTACCCGCCTTGCTCTTGGAGTGATCTTTGTTGGTTGACCACTCCTGGGGAGGGTAACAGTGGTCTCGAATGTCCTCCATTTGTACACAATCTGTCTGACTGTGGATTGTTGGAGTCCAAACTCTTTAGAGATGGTTTTGTAACCTTTTCCAGCCTGATGAGCATCAACAACGCTTTTTCTGAGGTCATCAGAAATCTCCATTGTTCATGCAATGATACACTTCCACAAAGATATGTTGTGAAGCTCAGACTTTGATAGATCCCTGTTCTTTAAATAAAACAGGGTGCCCACTCACACCTGATTGTCATCCCATTGATTGAAAACACCTGACTCTAATTTCACCTTCAAATTAACTGCTAATCCCAGAGGTTCACATACTTTTGGTACTCACAGATATGTAATATTGGATCATTTTCCTCAATAAATAAATGACCAGGTATAATATTTTTCTCTCATTTTTTAACTGGGTTCTCTTCATCTACTTTTAGGACTTGTGTGAAAATCTGATGAAGTTTTAGGTCATATTTATGCAGAAATATAGAAAATTCTAAAGGGTTCACAAACTTTCAAGCACCACGAATTGTGTGTAATTCTTTTGCTGTATTTTGTTCAGATAAAGAAGTGACAAATGTAATTGTCCCACCACCTGTGATGGAGCCTGAGCTTCAACTGGGAGTGACAAGGGCTTACATTCCAGAGGCAGAGGAGGCCGAGCTGTACACACCCCAGACTACAACTCTCTCCTGGGGCGACATTACGGAGGCAGAGGAGCCCGAGCTGTACACACCCCAGATTACGACTCCCACCTGCGGTGACAATACAGAGGCAGAGGAGGCTGAGCTGTACACTCCCCAGATTACAACTCTGTCCTGGGGCTACATTACGGAGGCAGAGGAGGCTGAGCTGTACACACCCCAGACTACAACTCTCTCCTGGGGCTACATTACAGAGGCAGAGGAGGCTGAGCTGTACGCACCCCAAACTACAACTCTCTCCTGGGGCTACATTACAGAGGCAGAGGAGGCTGAGCTGTACGCACCCCAGACTACAACTCTCTTCTGTGGCCACATTACAGAGGCAGAGGAGGCCGAGCTCTACACACCCCAGACTACAACTCTCACCTGTGGCTACATTACAGAGGCAGAGGAGGCTGTGCGGTCCATACCCCAGACTACAACTCTCTCATGGGGCTACAGTACAGAGGCAGAGGAGGCTGTGCGGTCCACACCCCAGACTACAACTCTCTCCTGGGGCTACATTACAGAGACAGAGGAGGCCAAGCTGTCTCCACCCCAGACTACAACTCTCACCTGTGCCTACATTACAGAGGGAGAGGAGGCAGAGCTGTACACACCCCAGACTACAACTGTCACCTGTGGCTATATTACTAAGGCAGAGGAGGCAGAGCCATCTCCACCCCAGACTACAAGTCGCTCCTGGGGCTACATTACAGAGGCAGAGGAGGCCGAGCCATCCACACCCCAGACTAAAACTCTCACCTGTGGCTATATTACAGAGGCAGAGGAGGCTGAGCCGTCTCCACCCCAGACTACAACTCTCACCTGTGCCTACATTACAGAGGGAGAGGAGGCAGAGCTGTACACACCCCAGACTACAACTGTCACCTGTGGCTATATTACTAAGGCAGAGGAGGCTGAGCCGTCTCCACCCCAGACTACAACTCTCACCTGTGGCTACATTACAGAGGCAGACGAGGCAGAGCCATCCACACCGCAGACTACAACTCTCAACTGTAGCTGCATTACTGAGGCAGACGAGGCAGAGCCGTCCACACCGCAGACTACAACTCTCACCTGTGGCTACATTACAGAGGCAGACGAGGCAGAGCCATCCACACCGCAGACTACAACTCTCAACTGTAGCTGCATTACTGAGGCAGACGAGGCAGAGCCGTCCACACCCCAGACTACAACTCTCACCTGTGGCTACATTACAGAGGCAGACGAGGCAGAGCCGTCCACACCGCAGACTACAACTCTCAACTGTAGCTGCATTACAGAGGCAGACGAGGCAGAGCCGTCCACACCGCAGACTACAACTCTCAACTGTAGCTGCATTACTGAGGCAGAGGAGGCAGAGCCATCCATACCCCAGAGTAAAACTCTCACCTGTGGCTACATTACAGAGGCAGAGGAGGCAGAGCCATCCATACTCCAGAGTAAAACTCTCAACTGTGGCTACATTACTGAGCCAGAGGAAGCTGACCCATCCACACCTCAGACTACAACCCTCACTTGTGGTGATTTTATGGAGGCAGAGGAGGCCAAGCTGTCCACACCCCAGAGTAAAACTCTCACCTTTGGTTACTTTACGGAGGCAGAGGAGGCCGAGCTGTACACACTCCTGGCTAAATCTCTCACCTTTGGTTACTTTACGGAGGCAGAGGAGGCCGAGCCGTCCACACCCCGAACTACAACTCTCAACTGTGATGACATGATGGACTTAATGGACACAAAGCTGGTGGAGGCAAAGAAGAAGGTGGAAGAGGAACAGACTGAGGAGGGTGAAGAGGAACAGACTGAGGTGGGTGAAGAGGAACAGACTGAGGTGGGCAGTAAACCAGCATTTATAACTCTGTCCAACAGCGGGGAGGAACAGAAGCCACACCTCACTCGACCAGAACAGAGGACCTGCCATACCAAGCCCTGGCGGAGTCAGTGGAAGAACGCACGGAGGGTCCTGGTCTTCCCTCTGTCAAACCGAACCACCATCTAAAAAAGAATAAATAAACGCTTTTAAAATGCTACACAAATGTCTGGATCTTTATTATAGTCAATAAATGTTGGTGTAAACGACTCGCACAGCAGCAGCAGCAGCAGCAGTAAAGGTTCTGTGCTGTAAATCTGGTTCAATAATCAGCTCTACAATTCCACCTCAATAAAAATGGAATTGTAATTCGACCAAACACCATTAAAACTGCAATTATTTACATCGATCAATGATAACTGAGTGTTGTTCAGATAAATACAGATCATGTGTGTCAGAGTAAACGGCTCAGAAAACACAGCAGACTCAGGGTAAGAACACACGTGAGACTTTATTTATTGGTGTGCTCATTCCCTTTGGGACAGTCAGTGTGCAGTAACGTAACATTTCCGTCATTATGTTTTTGAAGGTTTTTATTAAAAAAAGGGTGAATGTGCTGCGTCAGCTGTCTTCCATCTGACTCGTAGCTGAACTCACTCAGACTCCTGAGCTCTTACCTGCTCTTTATACAGAGTTTCTGTGCGTGTTCTCCCCAGTGTTTGTGTGGGTTTCCTCTGGTTTCCTCCCAAAAACATGCCAGTAGGTGGACTGGCTACACTAAAGTCCCCTATGTGTGAATGAGCGTGTGTGTGTGTGTGTGTGTGTGTGTGTGTGTGTATGGTGCCCAGAGGTGCACTCGTGTCCCATCCAGGCTCCAGATGACCCTCACCAGGATAAAGTAACCACTGAACAGAAAGGAATGAAAGGACTGCATTACTTAAAAATGTGTAGAAAAATGTATTTGTGGATTTACACAGGACTTTCCTGTATATAGTGTTCAAAGTGGGGTTTGGGGAACATCGATTTTTTTTTTCTTCAAAGAGATACGCCATTATTAAAGATTATATAATATTTATTATTATTGCAGGGCTTCCAGAACTTTAGAGATCAATTTCCAAAAATGGACATTATGAATTTTCTGCCACCTCTGACTTTATTAAAATTCCTGATTTATAATTTTGGATGACTAACATTTAAACATTATATGATGTCAGTAACATACATGTACATGTTGTTAAACCCAAAGAAATATTCTTAATGCTGACTTAGCAGTCTAGTGGGAACGCGCATTTCTTGTCAGTGCTGCACATCTCTTCCATCCAGCTCTGAACGATCCATAAGGAATAAAACACACCAGGTGTGTCGATGTAGGAAAATAATCCACGTGTGATGGTGTGCTACGGCACGACGTGAAGCACATTCACCTGGTTTATTGCCTGACACATGACTGTGTGGACGTGCAGAAGCAGCAGCAGTGTGAGTGCCATTATTCACACACATCTGCATATCTCATGCACATCTGTCGGACAAAACAGCCACACTCATTATAGTTAGAGCTAAAACATCTCAGGCAGTCATGGTCCCAAGTCGAAATGTAAAATGTTTGTCAAATTCAGGCACAATGACTCCATTTCACTTTAACTGGAAATATACTATGAGTTTACTTGTTTTATACTTCTAGTCCACTTTTTAGTTTACTAAAGTATATGATTGATTGATTGATTGATTGATTGATTGATTGATTGATTGATTTTATTTCATAAATTCAATGTAAATACATACAAACAGTTGTAAAAACATCAAAAGTTCGTGGATGACACAAGAAAGTGAAAACACTTATTTCCATTGTGGTCCATAAAATCAAGTGACAGAATGAAGGGAAAATATAGAATATGGTATATATACGTTGATAACAAATAACATGAGTAGTATAAATAAATATAAATAAATATTATAATCATGTAAATATATAAAGATAATACTGTACTTAGTGGAGAATACAAGTAAACAAATACCTGTATCAAAATTAACAGGACAAAGACAATATAAGAACAGAGGACTAGCTAGATTATGACATAATAATAGGGTCAAGTTCTTCCTCTAAAAGCTGTTGAGATACTGTAAAGGAAAGAAAGCACAACTTTATTCATCACACACTTGTGAAATTCCTCTCTGCATTTAACCCATCTGAAACAGTGAACACACACATGAGCAATGAGCACACACACACACACACACACACACACACACACACACAGAGCAGTGGGCAGCCATGCTAACAGCACCCGGGGAGCAGTTGGGAGTTAGGTGCCTCGCTCAAGGGCACCTCGGCCCAAGGCCGTCCCATATTAACCTAACCTGCATGTCTTTGGACTGTGGGGGAAACCAGAGCACCCGGAGGAAACCCACACGGACACGGGGAGAACATGCAAACTCCACACAGAAAGGCCCTCGCCGGCTGCTGGGCTCAAACCCAGAACCTTCTTGCTGTGAGGCGACAGTGCTAACCACTACACCACCGTGCCACCAAAAAGGTTCGGAGAAGATGTTTGAAAGCACTTTTAGAAGACTGAGACTGTATATGACTAGGTAAATAATTCCAAAGGCAAGCACCAGTATATGTGAAAGAGGACTGTCCAGCAAGAAGGTTCTGGATTTGAGCCCAGTAGCTGAAGGGGGCCTTTCTGTGCGGAGTTTGCATGTTCTCCCCGTGTCCGCGTGGGTTTCCTCCGGGTGCTCCGGTTTCCCCCACAGTCCAAAGACATGCAGGTTAGGTTAACTGGTGACTCTAAATTGAGCGTAGGTGTGAATGTGAGTGTGAATGGTTGTCTGTGTCTATGTGTCAGCCCTGTGATGATCTGGCGACTTGTCCAGGGTGTACCCCGCCTTTCACCCGTAGTCAGCTGGGATAGGCTCCAGCTTGCCTGCGACCCTGTAGAACAGGATAAAGCGGCTAGAGATAATGGATGTCTATAAAAGAAAGAAAGAAAGAAAGAAAGAAAGAAAGAAAGAAAGAAAGAAAGAAAGAAAGAAAGAAAGAAAGAACAACTTTATTCATCACACACTTGTGAAATTCCTCTCTGCATTTAACCCATCTGAAGCAGTGAACACACACACACACATACAGAGCAGTGGGCAGCCATGCTAACAGCGCCCGGGGAGCAGTTGGGAGTTAGGTGCCTCGCTCAAGGGCACCTCAGCCCAAGACCGTCCCATATTAACCTAACCGCATGTCTTTGGACTGTGGGGGAAACCGGAGCACCTGGAGGAAACCCACACAGACACGGGGAGAACATGCAAACTCCACACAGAAAGGCCCTTGCCGGATGCAGGGTTCGAACCCAGAACCCCATAAATTGTGGACTCAAAGAAGTAAATGTGTGTGTATGTGTGGTTTATATATGCAAATTAATTTTTTTTTTATTTGACAAAAAAAAATCTTCAATTTACATATAAAAGAAATTCTTTTTAGGCGCAATGAACCATTTTGGCCACACGAGGGCGCGCGTCAATCAATTTGTGCTGGTGGTGGAGCAAATTTTTTTTTCAAATAAATAAACAAGTAAAGTTGCTCTTTAATATTTCTTGCACTTGTACCCGGTACTTTACAAAAGTCTTAGCAACTTATCCAGTCGGGCCAAAAACATTTTAGATTTCTAATTGTTAGTTTTCCAGCATAGAGTTAGATGTTACAGGGGGGAAAAATGCTTCTATGTGAATAAAGAAAGCAGCACATTACATAAAACACACTTTTCATCTCATTATCTCTAGCCGCTTTATCCTTCTACAGGGTCGCAGGCAAGCTGGAGCCTATCCCAGCTGACTACGGGCGAAAGGCGGGGTACACCCTGGACAAGTCGCCAGGTCATCACAGGGCTGACACATAGACACAGACAACCATTCACACTCACATTCACACCTACGGTCAATTTAGAGTCACCAGTTAACCTAACCTGCATGTCTTTGGACTGTGGGGGAAACCGGAGCACCCGGAGGAAACCCACGCGGACACGGGGGGAACATGCAAACTCCGCACAGAAAGGCCCTCGCCGGCCACGGGGCTCGAACCCGGACCTTCTTGCTGTGAGGCAACAGCGCTAACCACTACACCACCGTGCCGCCCAAACAGGCAATGCAATAAATAAAAATAGAATAACTGAAGTAAACAATATAAACTGTATAAACACTCTAGATAAGAAATAGACATAGACTAAACACTCACAGGTATATATACACACATATACATACAATGCCATTTAAAATAAATGATTTTTTGATTCAAATGATTTTTATCATTTGAGAAACATTGCAAAGCTAAAACCAATATTAGCTCCAAAAGACCTAGAAAGAGTTATTCATGCTTTTATTACTTCTAGGTTAGACTACTGCAATGCACTTTATCTGGGCTCGCCTCATTCCACCCTCACACGCTTACAGATGGTCCAAAACGCTGCAGCCAGGCTCCTTACTGGTACAAAGAAAAGGCAACACATCACTCCCATCCTAGCACAGCTACACTGAGGTACAGAATTGATTTTAAAGTATTGTTCGTTTTTAAAGCCTTAAATGGGCTGGCCCCTCAGTACATTTCTGATCTCCTCGCACCTTGTTCTGCTCCCATATCCCTCAGGTCTTCATCACAACTTCTTTTTTCAGTGCCCCGCACACGCCTAAAAACCAGTGGTGACCGAGCCTTCTCTGTTGCTGCCCCTAAGCTCTGGAACAGTCTTCCTATATGTGTCAGATCCTCTCCCACCATTGATTGCTTTAAATCCAATTTAAAGACGCATTTTTTTTCTCCCTTGCTTTTGGCACAATCTGAGGTAGTAATTTCTATTTTAATTTTTTAATTTTGATTTTATTTTCAATTTTAATTGATGTCAAGTCTACCCCTTTTAATTATTTTAACTACTTTTATAAATTTTGTTTATATTTTACATATGCCATTTTTCTACACTTTCCTGCTAGCTTGGGTTTTAATCTAGTCCAGTTTTGCTATTTATTCTGTTTCCTTGTAAACGTTGCTCCAAATCTTGTGTTATGTTGTGAAGCACTTTGGGGCCAACTTTGTTGTATTTAAATGTGCTATATAAATAAAATGACTTGACACATATATATACATACATACATACACACACACACACACACATAGGGTGGCATGGTGGTGTAGTGGTTAGCACGGTCGCCTCATAGCAAGAAGGTTCCGGGTTTGAACCCAGTGGCCGGCGAGGGCCTTTCTGTATGGAATTTGCATGTTCTACCCGTGTCTGCGTGGGTTTCCTCCGGGTGCTCCGGTTTCCCCCACAGTCCAAAGACATGCCGTTTGATTGATGTGGAGCGGCCTTGGGCTGAGGCGCCCTTGAGCGAGGTACTGAACCCCTGGGCTGCCCACTGCTCTGTGTGCGCGTGTGTTCACTGCTTCAGATGGGTTAAATGCAGAGGATGAATTTCACTGTGCTTAAAGTGTGCATGTGACGAATAATAAAATCTCATTATCTCTAGCCGCTTTATCCTGTTCTACAGGGTCGCAGGCAAGCTGGAGCCTATCCCAGCTGACTACAGGCGAAAGGCGGGGTACACCCTGGACAAGTCGCCAGGTCATCACAGGGCTGACACATAGACACAGACAACCATTCACACTCACATTCACACCTACGGTCAATTTAGAGTCACCAGTTAACCTAACCTGCATGTCTTTGGACTGTGGGGGAAACCGGAGCACCCGGAGGAAACCCACGCGGACACGGGGAGAACATGCAAACTCCGCACAGAAAGGCCCTCGCCGGCCACGGGGCTCGAACCCAGGACCTTCTTGCTGTGAGGCGACAGCGCTAACCACTTCACCACCGTGCCACCCTCACATAAAAGATGTTCAATAAAACTCATTTCTTGAGACTGCTATATTTTTCTTTTTTTTTTTTAAAAAAAAGGTCTTCACACAGTTATATTTATGACTATTTATTACTGTTTATAGTATTTATTTAATGCAGAAACATTTAATGTCAGCATCGCTCTAGACTCTAGAACACAGCTCTGTATGTCTAAATAAAATAATTATAAATTGTGTGAGAGTGAAAACAAAGAGGACAACAACAACAACAATCTCAAAAAAATACGACCATTAAACAGGCTGGGTTTGCGCATGCGCACTGTACACCGCGCGGGGAAGTATTTACGCATGCGCAGTGAGTACCGAGCCGAGCGTTGAGCTTGAGTGTTTGCGCATGCGCACTGAGCGGAGCCCATTTCCTCTTCTGCAGGCCTGGCTGAGTGAGAGAGCAGCAGCAACGTTATTCAGTGTTAATATTATTTTTATTCAGTTCCGGTTTTATTTCGCAGAGCTGTGTTCAGTCTCAGCCGCATGGTGAACCGTGTTAAGCGCGTTATAACCGAGAGAAACCCGTGAGCGTGAAGGTGTTTGCTGAGGAGAAAGAGAAGCAGCTCCAGCTCGGTGAGTTGTGAGTCATTAGCGGTAATTAGCTTCAGCTGCCGTGTCAGGGCGCTGTGTCTGCTACAGCCTCCACAAACACTGCATTTTATACAGGAATTAGCTGCTTTTTTAAAATAATAATCATTACAAATACTTACTATTGCATTCCAAATGCTATCTGATTTAGCCATTTTAATCAGCTTAGTGTGGGCTGGTTTAGCAGCTTGCTAAGCTAACCACAGATATGACAGTACAATATAATATATTATATAATATCCTAATTTATTTGTTTATTTTTGTTTTTATTTGTTTTTTGTTCAAGATGGCAGTAAATCTCTCTCTCTATGCATGCAATATACTTGTGCATATATCTTTAAATATGCAAATGATGTACATGCATAAATTAGTATGCATATGTGTATCTAATTTGCATACATGTACTGTATGTGTGTGTTTAAATATGCATTGTATTCATGTGGCAGTGTTTCAGGTCCGCTTTGCATTTGCATCTGCATCAGATAAAGCCGATGATTGATTAAAGGTGTCATAGTGGTGCTGTGACCAAACCAGTATCACACCAGCACCGTTTAACAGCTGAGGTGTGGCTGGGTCTTCACCCGACTCTGGATTATGAGTGTGTGTGTGTCATCGTGGTGTTAAATGCATTTGTGATAACGGTGTCACCCTGCAGTTCTTGCACCTTCATGCACTTAGGTTTCCGTCATTGCATTGAATCGCATCAAGAAATTCATTTGACGGAACAGATCCAAAGTCGGGGCGGTACGGTGGCGTAGTGGTTAGCGCTGCCGTCTCACAGCAAGAAGGTCCGGGTTCGAGCCCCGTGGCCGACGAGGGCTTTTCTGTGTGGAGTTTGCATGTTCTCCCCTTGTCGGCGTGGGTTTCCTCTACAGTCCAAAGACATGCAGGTTAGGTTAACTGGCCAAGTCAAGTAATTTTTAGTGCTGTCAAGCGATTAAAATATTTAATTGCGATTAATGTCGCGACTGTCATAGTTAACTCGCGATTAATCGCAATTTAATCGCACATTTTTGTCACATGAAAAACCATTGTAATTCTCTTATCAGCATAAAGTGAATGGGCTTGTTTTGTACCAATTTTTTTTTTTTTATTGCAGAGCATAACACGTCTTGTCACAGCCACTGACATCCATAACTTCCATATTAGATGAGAAAACCAAGGGATGAAAAATAAAGTGCATATCACTGTGAAATTTTATTTTACTCTTCATTAGTTTCTTTTGAAGAGGAGTATTTGCCATAAAAGAAGAAAAAAACAGATAACAAAAATAAAAATTCATCATGCGTTCAAAAACGTTCATCATAGTGTGGCACTATATTATCTAATTCTCACTGCTTATAACTCTACACCTACCCGGTGGAGATGAGCTGGGAAACTGAACAAGGAGAAGTATTTTTCCAGTCTCACCTGTGAAAGGTAATCCCATGTGATCTCGTTTGGACGGTAAACCTGTTGGTACAGTTAAACGCAGCACATGAATGAGGCATCTTTATTCTCGGCTACTGTCTAGACGCTATACCAGAGACTGTTGAAGAATCTCCACTTTGCCCCATCCGATATGGCGGCGAGGATGTTTATATGTCTATGCCTTTCTCCATCACTCACACGTACTCTTATTGAAGCAGCGCGCGACAAGCCTCAACAGGAACTACGGGTGACTCGCAGGGCCAAATTAGAATTTGCGTTAACGGCACTATTTTTTTTTAATCGCGATAAATTGAGAACTTTGACAGCACTAGTAATTTTATTTATATAGCACATTTAAATACAACAAAGTTGGCCTCAAAGTGCTTCACAACATAACACAAGATTTGGAGCAACGTTTACAAGGAAACAGAATAAATAGCAAAATTGGACTAGATTAAAACCCAAGCTAGCAGGAAAGTGTAGAAAAATGGCATATGTAAAATATAAACAAAATTTATAAAAGTAGTTAAAATAATTAAAAGGGGTAGACTTGACATCAATTAAAATTGAAAATAAAATTAGAAATGAAAATAGAAATTACTACCTCAGATTGTGCCAAAAGCAAGGGAGAAAAAAATGCGTCTTTTAAGCCTAGGTCACAACCGGCCGTACGTGCTTCTACGGCCGGTCTACGTGCAAGAAACGCACGGAGGGCGCGCGTGTGTGACGTGCTGATTTTCGAGCCGCAGACCGGCCGCAGAGGTTCTTTGTCATGTCAAACAAACCCTACGGGTACTTACGTTTTTTTCAGGTTGCAAGACAAACTTACAGCCAACGTGCATCTTTCTCCATGAACAAAAAAAACGCAGCGATTTGGGAAACGCCAAAAAAATCGTACGTCCCGTTGTGACCTAGGCTTAAATTGGATTTAAAAACAATCAATGGTGGGAGAGGATCTGACACATATAGGAAGACTGTTCCAGAGCTTAGGGGCAGCAACAGAGAAGGCTCGGTCACCACTGGTTTTAGGCGTGTGCGGGGCACTGAAAAAAAGAAGTTGTGATGAAGACCTGAGGGATATGGGAGCAGAACAAGGTGTGAGGAGATCAGAAATGTACTGAGGGGCCAGACCATTTAAGGCTTTCAAAACGAACAATACTTTAAAATCAATTCTGTACCTCAGTGTAGCTGTGCTAGGATGGGAGTGATGTGTTGCCTTTTCTTTGTACCAGTAAGGAGCCTGGCTGCAGCGTTTTGGACCATCTGTAAGCGTGTGAGGGTGGAATGAGGCGAGCCCAGATAAAGTGCATTGCAGTAGTCTAACCTAGAAGTAATAAAAGCATGAATAACTCTTTCTAGGTCTTTTGGAGCTAATGTTGGTTTTAGCTTTGCAATGTTTCTCAAATGATAAAACTACCTCTCACCACATTTGCCACCTGCTCGTTAAAACGCAAAGTATTATCCATAAAAACACTAAGGTTTTTAACCTCACTGTGCAAATATGCAGACAAGGGACCAAGGTTAACTGGTGACTCTAAATTGACCGTAGGTGTGAATGTGAGTGTGAATGGTTGTCTGTGTCTATGTGTCAGCCCTGTGATGACCTGGCGACTTGTCCAGGGTGTACCCCGCCTTTCGCCCGTAGTCAGCTGGGATAGGCTCCAGCTCGCCTGCGACCCTGTAGAACAGGATGAAGCGGCTAGAGATGATATGACATCCAAAGTCATTTCTCGGAGTCTGAATTTTTTTTTTTTTTTTGGTAGATCTGATCCTGTGTAACTATTACTATTTCGTTCTTTCCGTGCAACACGCTGCCAAAAGGAAACGCACTGTGGCAGACAGGCGCTGTTGGAGATCCACGAGGAGGTGCAGGGTTTGTGAAATGAAGCGAGGTGGCTGTTGGGACGGTGTAGAGTAGATAGGAACTGGGATAATCTGACTTTTTGGCACTCGGAGGAATCTAACGAGCGAGACGGCAGCATGTGACGGATCCGTATGTTCTCTCTGAGTCGTTCAGGCTTTCCACCAAATCCACTCGTCTTCATGGACTCAGAATCAGCATCGATATGAATGAAAATCTTAGGTTTTTCTTCTTTCTCTTCTTCATAATTAACCCTCGCTTCATCTGTGACTAAAGAGAGCAGTGCAGTGGCACTTTAGTCTGTGTGTACGCTGCTCAAGCTTGAGCTCTTTATACCAGTATGCTGACTGGCCACTTTTAATAGGAACTTGGAGTGGAACCCAGTGTGGTTTTCTGTTGCGTCCTGAGATGCTTTTCTGCTCACCAGGGTTGTAAAGAGTTGCTGTGAATTGCTATGTCCTTCCTTCCTGGCAAAAAAAAAGATTGACCCAATCTGGCCGTTTCCCTCTGACCTTCTCTCATCAGCAAGGCGTTTTATTTCCACCCACAGAACGGTCATTACTCACTCGATGATTGTTTTTTGTTTTTCGCACCATTCTGTCTGTGTAAACTCTAGAGACTGTTGTTCGTGTGTGAAAACCCCAGATCATCAGCTGTTTCTGAAATCCTCAAACCAACACCCATGCCACAGTGAAAGAAAGTCAGATTTCATTGTGAGATCGCAATTTTTCCTGTTCTGATGTTTGAACGTTTAACTGAAGCTCTTGATTTGGGTCTGCATGATTTGATGCATCGTGCTGCTGATTAGAGAACTGCTCCAGACAGCGGGTGGGTGGGTGTGCCTAATAAAGTGGCCATGAGTGTATATAATGTTTTATATAGAGCTTCGTTTTCCGCCTGTCTAATCACGTTGTGATCATTGCGTATCTCAAGTATGGCTTAAAGCTGAGTGGATAGTATCTCCGTCCTTGACTCTTGTATGCTGCATAAATCGGAATAAAAAATATATATTTTTGAGAGTTAAAATCAACCGCGAAGTTGCCATTTGAGCTGCCCCGCTGAGCCAGCCAGCCCCGAGTGCGTGACGTCACAGCGGTAACCGGTTTTAAGGCCGAGGCCTTTGACGGCTATAGACCGAAGTCATAAATAAAAATTTATGGTGAAAGTAAGAAATCCCGTTACCGACTTGCTCAATTAAGACTGATTTGACTTCACTGATTGTGGGTTGACTCTCATTAAAACAGGATGGGTGTTATAACTTATGCAGCATACATTCATTTTCACTGATAAAATGTAAAAGGCTAATTAAATAATCAGATGAACTGCGACAATCACGTTCTGAAGCAAATTAAATAATCTTATACCGCTAACTTAAACACACAATACAAGTTACGTGTATTAATCTAAATGCAGGTAAACAACGGTTTTTTTTTTTATCCGAGTGAGAGTCGGAGCTTACCCGTCTGTGTTCTCGCTTCTTGAAGGCCGATTGTTTTTGAAACAATCTGACTTTCAGTTGTTCGCTCAGTTTTCCATTCATGCCCTTCTTCCACATAAGGGCGAGACGGCAGCAATATCCAGTTTAGAAGTCGGACGGCTGCTCCACTCATTCACTTTTCATACCGTGTACTCCGCCATTACTGCTCGGCTCAGGCAATTACTAAAACCCGGGACGGAACGGAACGTCACCGGTTTTAGCAACAACTGCAGGGAAGTCACTGACCAAGCGATATGTCCCGTCCCGGGTTTTACCAACAACCCTCGGCTCACTCCGGGAGGACTGGTGCAACTGAACTCGCTTTCCTTTTAAATAAATAAAACAAGTATTTATTTATTTTTCTTTAATTGTTGGTACTGCACCCTCTTTCAATACGGGCTTGTAGCCAACGCTCCTCAACAGATCAGAGGTCTTGTACAAGTCCTCAGTAAAATGTGCAGAGCAGAGGAGAGACCACTTCGTAGGCGCCCAATGTGCTCGTGAACTTCTCGCAAAATGCATCCGAATCTTTGCAGTTTGAACATTCTTGGGCCATGAATGCAATGTAAATCTACCTTCTGTCATGTTGCTGCACCGGCCAGCAACACATCTACGTGGCATGGCGATAAATTAGCTCAGAATGGAGGATCGGAGTTACAGTCAGCTCTGTGTTTTAGTACAGCGGAAATGGCGATGAGGCAGATAGACTTCCTGCTGTGACGTTACGGACGTCAAGGTCATTCACTCGGACCGCTACCTATATAAATCACTTTAATCGTAAAAATTACTATATTAGATTTATTGTTAACGCTTAAAACTATTCTTGAGCTCTCAAGGTATTTATAAACGAAAGTGAGGCCATGGCTCTGCGTATCTGCTTTTAAGAGATTTGAAGACCAGTCCATCGACACTGAAGATGATCTTTGTAGCCATGTTGACTTTTTTTTTTTTGGATCCAAATTGAGGTGACTTGCTGGTCTGTTTCAGCTCTCAACCCTGATTCGCTGCTGAATCGGAAGATTCGCTTCCATCCAAATGACGTTAACACCTCTTTTTCTCAAATTGGTTTTGAAATGTAGTGAAGTCAGTGGTGCTTCCAGGGAAACCATGGCAACCAGAAGGAAAGTCCACCGAAGACCAGAGTCAAGCGCTCTGAAGTGGGAAACTGGGAATCCGCTGCGAGTCTGAGTTTAAAACTTGTATTGGATGATTATGTTTTGTTCTGGAATGGCACACTCATGGTCACCTTTTTGGTTGTCGCTCTGTTTACGAAGTACTTCGTGAAGGAATGTTCCTGAAGGGCGTCTGTAGTAACTCGTTCAGGATAAATAACCATATGTACCTTATTGTAGGGGGCGTGGCCATTCAAATTGTACTGGATCGTTAGGTCACATGACCAGAGCAAGCCCATAGTGTTACCTGTGAGTGTATTTATAATAAATTCTTCTTTTCCCCATGTGCTGTAATCTTAGAATATAATCTGAATCTTTACCAACAGATCAGGAGTGGGTTTCCCAATAACGCCACGCCTTAGAGCTAAAGAGCACGCTCTGAAGCGACTAATCTTGTTTCTGTACGTGGTTTTCCTGAACTCGCTCGTAAGGAGTCGTCTTAAGTGCTTAATTAAAGCGTGCGTCCCTGATTATAGGCATTATTAATTGTTAAATCCAGTCGATGAGGTCACATGGTGTTTGTTTTTAACCAAAAAACGAAGAACTATATAATGTTAATGTACTGGATCGTCGTTAATAAACGTGATGTATATTAAAATGTGGTAATTAATAATTGAAACTATATTTTACGTATAATTTTGAGCATCTCACAAGCAGTGTCCTGTTCTAAAAGAGACTGCAGTTTGTTTCACGTCACACTAAGTGAATGCTGATGCGCGGCGGCACGAGTTGTTCAAAATACTGATCGTTAAATTTCCGCGATAGTGCGGATGACTAAATCCTCGCGCTGGTCAGCAACGTGCAGCGAGCTGGCAGTCACGGTCTCGCAACTCTGATCTGCCCTGTTGCTGAATTGTTTTCTTTGTGAAAAGCTCCGTGATGAAGCCGCAGCCCGTCGGTGTTTTGCTCACTCGTACCCGGCTTGAAGGCGCCGCCATTTTTGCACAAGTTGCCTATGAATATTGATTGCGCATCGCTCGTCCAGTCAGCGCGGAGTACCCTTCTGACATCAGCTGTGAACTTGGGTCAGGCTCAGAGCTTACATGGACTGTATTGATGACCTGCTCAGAGGCTACAAAACGCTTGCATTTATACTCTAGGCCTAAATTCAAAGCATCACGGTAGCAGCATGTCATTAAAACTCATTGGCAAAGGTTTTCAATTTATGCACATTTGAAACTTTATAATTTTCTTCTGGTCCCAAGAAGCTTTAAGTAATAATTAAAATAAGTTAGCGCAGATAGTGGTGGATTTCTGCTTGGCGATTTTCGTGACTACTCGGCGCGTGACGCCATTCATAGCAAACAAATCGCTCGAGTTGAGTCCGCTTCAGCTTACTTGCATTGCCGTTCCGCTTGAGTGCAGACGTGCGTTCGGGAATTTCCAAAGAAAAACCATGCCTTATTGTTGTGCAGTGAACTGTACGGTAATAACGGGACCGGTTCAGGAAGAAGTTTTTACCGTTTTCCGAGAGAGGAGAAGAGGCAGAGAGTGTGGATTGTGCATGTGAAGCGAGAGGGTTGGCAGCCGGGTAAATACGCCGCTCTGTGCTCTGAATCCCCATCTGTTGGAGAGTTTAGGTGTCGGACAGAGAAGGCTCAAACCTGACGCTGTTCCGACAAAATTCAAACACAAACTCAAGCAGTTGAAGAAGAAACGGAGCAGCAACGCTCAAGCAAAAAGAAGATTGGAGGTAAACATTTTTACCTTTGCTTGCAATTGACAAGTCAAGAATCCTGAGGGATCCTGTACAATCATTGTGGAAATGAGACAAAGGGGTATTTCCTCGCTTAGAGTCTGCTATAAATAGTATAATGTTTGCAATATAAACGAATCCACGTCATATTATGGGGATTGTGTGCGCGCGCTCCCGTGTGGTTTAATTATTCTTCAAAAGGGCTCTTATTTAGTATTATGACGAAAGTAGGAATTTATCGTAACTACCAGGATAAATCATTTGGGCGCGAGTCTTGTTGAGGTCCGGGGTCACCGCGATCAGAGTCGGCCGAGTCGCTGTCCGATTCCGAGGCCGCACGGTCAAACCAGCGAGCCACGTTCACCGACGGCCATAGGTTCATACATATACGGTTTCACCTCTCGATATTTAATTTGGAGAGTTCCTACTTCAAAATCGCTCTCGCTTTCAGACATTTTACACGACCTCTCACGACCAAAGTTCGTACACGTGTGCTCGGTTCGCAAGTAAACACAGAACTGCTCCCGGTCTGTTCGGCTTAAATGATGTCATGACGACGCCCCCTGGCGGTGAAAGTGCGCACAAGTGAGATGTAAACAAACCTTCGGAACTTGCGCAAAACAGTATATTTTAAGCGTTTTATTCAATTTTAGGGTGCAAATTAGACACCCGGAAGATTTGAATTCGCTTTTTGGGTCGTTCTTCGAGAAAATAAAGTTGATATTCTACGTTCCACCTCCGACGACTTTTAAGCATAGCAGGGCCGCTATGCTACGATGCTTTAGGGGAGCCCCTGATTATATATAAATCTCACACAATATGTTCAAGGTGTAGAAATGTCTCGTCTGACACGTATATTAGATAATCACTTGTGTAATGGAGTTAAATTTGATTAAAATGTGGCTATCAATGTGACATTAAGAGATCCATATGTAATCCCAGAACACGGTGAATGAAATATATTCATAAAGTTTTTTGCATATATTTATTTAATACAACAGGAGATTCAACACCAGTCTCCGCCCACTGATTGTGAGGGTCCCTCGGAGGGATACCCCTTTTCCACCAAATCAGTTCCAGGGCTGGTTCGGGGCCAGTGCTGGTTCACAACTCGTTCAACTTGCAAGCCAGCTGAGAACCAGTTTGCTTTTCCATCGCTCGGGGTGCTAAGCGGAGCCATGTCAGTTACGTCGCTGTATATGTCAGTTAAGCGTCGGTCACAACCGGCCGTACGTGCTCCTACGGCCAGTCTACGTGCAAAAAACGCATGGAGGGTGTGCGTGTGATGTGCTGATTTTCGAGCCGTAGACTGGCCGCAGACCGGCCGCAGAGGTTCTTTGTCATGTCAAACAAACTCTACGGGCGCTTACGTTTTTTCAGGTTGCAAGACAAACTTACGGCCGACGTGTGTCTTTCTCCATGAACAAAAAAAAGCAGCGATTTGGGGAAACGCCAAAAAAATCGTACGTCCGGTTGTGACCTAGGCTTTACGTCGCTGCGTTTGTATAAACCTTGGCGTGAACATCGTAGCAACAACACGGAGAAGAAGCAGCGGCAACAATAATAATAATGGATGACTTCGTGTTTGTACAGCTGCTGCTTTTCGCCGCTTAAAAATGGCGATCTTGCTATTGTTGGTCTTAACAACTCCGCCCCCCTGCTGACGTAAGCGGTTCTTTCCTCTGGCCCAGCAAAGAGCTGGTGCTAGCCTGGAACCGGTTTTTCTGGCCCCAGAGCCAGTTCTTTGTCAGTGGAAGCAGAAAACCCGGTTCCAAACTAAGCACTGGCCCCGAACCAGCCCTGGAACTGCTTTGGTGGAAAAGGGGCATGTGAGGAGACACTCTGTTGTGAAAGAGCGTTCCAGGTCCATCATGAGTTAAGAGCGAACTAGAGTACTACTTTGGCTATGACGTTGTTCGGGAAAACCGCATTAGCTTTGCGATGGATCATCAGGGAGGGGGGGCCGTCTGGAGGCGTGCCCCCAGTCCTGCTCAGATGTGATCTTTAACAGGATGAAACTCCTGGATGTAATCTATACCTTACTCCACCTCTCCATGTAAAAGTGTAGTGTATGCTTTTCTATATACTGTTTAAATAATATTCACAATCTAAATTAGGAATGGCGAAAACTAAAAAAAAAATCTTGACCAACCACCGAGCCTCATTAGCCAGTTAAAGTCAGTTAACCGAAGCAAACGGCGCGCCTTTTGGCAGATGCCGCCTTTTTCACGGCTGAATCAGAATTTACTTTGAAATTATAATCAGACACTCCAACGCCCCCCCCCCCCCCCCCCCCCAAAAAAAAAAAAATCGGGTCTGCACGATTCAGCCGTGAAAAAGGCGGCATCCGCCAAAAGGTGCACCGTTTGCATTTGTAAGCTAAAAAGCCTGTCTACACTTCTTTTGCCGAGTAGCAGCTGTCTTCAACTGGGGCGGGACATGACTGAATGGGTGTTTCTGATTTGTCAGCTGTCGTCCTTATACCGCATGGCATGCCCCAAGCGTTTACAACACAGAATTCCAGGTTCTCGGCTCCAAAATCGGCAGCTTCAAAATGATTTTTTTTTTTAAACTGACAACCCAAAAAAAATTCACTGGTTGACGTTGATTCGGTCAACCATCGGTCATCGGTTAACATCCCTAATCTAAATTTAAGTGCATATTTTTTTTTTCCAAGTTTTAGTTTTGTCACATAACAGGATGTTAATGTATATATGTTTCAAGAAGAATTCAAATTAACGAAACTGCCTTTTTTTTTCTTGACCTGAAATATAACTGTCCTTGGTGTCACATGACATGCGCGCGCGCACACTGTAACTATGGCAACACTTACCTCTTCGCGGATGTAGCGGCTAACTAGCGACATATTTGCTACATACAGATTACAAAGGTTAGCATCAGGGTTTTTTCTAGAAAAATCTAGTATGAGGGCGCTCACCATGGCGAGGGAATGAAGTGACGGGGGGGGATGGTGCTGGTTGTCCGTCCCCCCCCCTCCGCCGTGCGAAGCCTTTGAAAAATTGAGGCTACAATGGGACATTCTGAGGCTGTCCGAGAGGGGAAATTGTAACAAATTGTTTGTCAACATTGAAAAAGAAAGAAGTAATCTTCTTCTGCCCCGGACAGTCTTTGGCTTTCTTCCGTTTCGTGCCACGGGAGGACATCTTTAAATGCCCAAGTGTCAACAAAAACAACTCGTGAACTACTTCTGTCAAAAACTCCCGCGCCGGTGGGTGAAAGGTCATCCAGTCTCGAGAAATCTCGCTCTACAAGTCAGCTGACCTTGTATGTAACCCATGTCAAATCTCGCGAGAGCAGCCGCGACAAGTAAACAACAGTCTGGAAAACGCCAATTTGGATTGTTTTTGCACCGTCTGGCGGTGTATTGGAATATTTTTGGAGTAATTATAACGTATTTGATGATCAGACACATTGTCGCGTGGTGTTGCTGGGATGTTTTCACGGAGAAAAGATCGTTTTGAGAAAGATTGCATGTTGTGCAGTAGTATATAAGTGCATGGCCTAAGTGTGACTTGGGGTTCAGTCGGCATTTCGGTAAGCAGGCGCACGCTGAGACTAAGAGGGCGCAGCACCCCTGTTCCCCGGTTTAGACGAAAGCCTGTTAGCATGATTTCTCAGCGTTTAGTCTTTAACTGGAGTCACAACAAGGAAGTTTGGTCTTGGGGGAGTTAATTTATAGCTTTTTTTTTTAATGTCAGAACTTGTAGGAAAACACGCAAATTTTATACAGGTACTCTGTACCCGTGAGTGACTTACACGATTTACTCAGGCGATTAAAAAGTTGAGCTTTTCTGAAAAGTTCTTCATTTGTCAAATCTGAAGGGTTGACGAGGGGTGTTTTTTTTTTTTTTTTTTTCTTCCTTTCTTTCTTTTTCCTTCTATATATAAACCCTCCGTATTCCTCTGACGTCCCTGTTGATTATTTGTGAGATGTATGAGACTCGAGGGAGGAAGGGAGTGGGTGAGGGAAGCGCCTAGTAGGCACGCTGAAGGCAGTGTGATGTCGTCCTGCTGTTCATTTCGTTGCTATTCCTGCCTCCTCTATTCTGGTTATCGTATTAGATAATGATTATACCCGCGCATGATGTCACGCTTTCTCTTTTAGCACCGCGTCCCTTAATTACTTCCTTCGACTGTTTAAACCCGGCACAGCGCTGAAGGCTCGCTTCAGGGAGTCTCTTCGATCCGTGAGCAGCCCCTCAGCTCGAGTCTCCGCCCCGACTTCCTGTCAGTATCGCTGTTTTTATTTGGGGTGTAGAAATGCTATGCATGCGTATTGTCAATTTTATTTTTATTTATTTTTTTTAAAAGGCCAACAGGCTTGGCTTTTCAGTGGCTTCTTGGCTAGAACTGCGCTCACCACATCATGGAGCAGGCTCAAAAAAAAAAAAAAAAAAGACTTTCGGGTGCATTTTAATTACATGCCGTGTGTGCGCATGACATTTCATCCTCTGTGGTCATGGAGGCTCGTGTATTGATTCAGAGAAGGGTGGGCGTGGTGCCTTTGCTCAGGACATCACGGATATCGCTTCTCCTTTTTCTCCTCGTCCTCAGATCTCTTGCACTTGAGACACAGGAAACCTCAGCTTTTTTTTTTTTTTTTTTTAAATGCCGTATTTATTTTTTACGTGGTCCAAAGTTGTTAAAAGAGGCGAGAAACAATTGATTATCCCTCTGATACTTTTAGGAAAATGTATCGTCATTGTCATGGTGCCGATAATCATACGTAGCATCTAATATCCGCTTGTGTTTAAGAAAACACGATGCTAAGCCACGTAAACCTGACGTACGCGGTCACGTTAACGAACACGACAGCTGCTTATTGTTCCTGCGGTACGAGTAACCTGATTAGGTAAGCGTGTAGAGCAGTATCATAAAAATTATAAAGTGACGCCGTGATTTATGCGCACGCAGCAATATCCGGGCAGATGATACTGTTCCACGTGAGCAGTTCACTTCAGCGAGCACTGACACACACAGACGGCTTTTTTTTTTTTTTTTTTTCTCCTCCCCCCCCTGTTGCACTTTTTTCGGTTAAAGATACTGGTCTTGAATGTGACACTTATTAGAAGAGCAGATGTTTCTGTTTATTCTTCGTCCATAAGGGGGTGTGAAGGGTGTTTTTATTAATTTATTTTACACAGCCTGAGCTGTACTGAAGCCCCCACAGCGTTGACGTCCCCCAATCAGGTTTGAAGTAGTGCACAGGAACATCACCACTGTGTCCGATTTAACTTTTTGCATGTCAGCATAAAGATGAAATTTGGTTCAGGAGTGTTGTAATGACCTTATGAGGATGAATCTTAGCTCGGTCACACCACACCACTGTGAACCATATCACAGCAGCCGGAAGTGGCTTATTTTTAGCGTCAGCTTGCATTCGGGTCTGTCCACCTACAGCCCGCTGCTCTGATTGTGGTGTATCGTGGTGCCGTCGCACCGATCAGTTTATTACCCCTCTCTACTCACCATGTGCACCGCGAAAGGAAACTAGGACTGAGGGCAATAAACGCGCTTGGAGGAGCCCACGATTAGGCCATATTTGTATCAAACCACTAACGAACCCCGGTTTAATCAATGTGGAAGGGAAAAATAATAGCTGTTTTTATGCCACTCGTAAACACCCAAGCACATGGCTTCATCTCCACAGCTGTGGGAACTGTAGAAGAACAAAGACTTGTACAAAACTCCAATTTGGTGCATCTGCCGTGTACACCCTCAAGTTCAGGATCTCACTTTTACCCCTTCATGACCAACAGGGTTCAAGTTCTTTCTGGTTCACATCAAATTTCAAACCCTTCAGAGCATTTCAGTGGAAAAAAGTAAGTTGATTTCAGGGCTGGTTTTTCCAGGGCGAACCATGACCTCGTCATTGGATGCGCCATTAGCTTGGAGAGGAAGAAGAGCACAGTAACGAAGAACACAACGGAAAAGATACAAGAAAAAAATGGATCGATGCACACCGCCATCTTGCGACGACTGTTCACTCCCATTCTGAATTGAGTAGCGCACTCTGTTCACGACGCACAATTGATTACAACGGTTCCCCAGTTCCCTGTTGGTTGAAAAGGGGTAAGAGTGTACGGTGGGAATGAACTCCGGATGGGACACCAGGGCACGGGTTCAAACGTTCACTCGCACCGAGGGATAGCCAGTGTATCTATGATCATGGCTTTCAAGTTGAAAGGGAATCTGGAGATCCAGACACGAAGCTGAGCTCCAAATCGAACCTGGAACTGTGAGGAAGCAATTTTGCTTTGAGAGTTTACGTTCCAGGTATGAAATAGAGATCGGAGCAAATCGAGAACTGCGAAAGAGCCTGCGCAAGCTTATTGCAGAACCTCAAATCCAGGGGGTGGAGCAGAACCTGATCAAACTCCTTCTCTAAAACTAACCTCTAGCTCACTCAACATGCATAATGTCACACAGTGATACCTCCGCCCCCTGGACTTTTGGTTCTGCAGTTAGGGGTCCTTCTCAGATGGAGCACATTATTGTAATATGGTTCAGTTTTACTGTAACTTTCCAGCTCAACATGCCATTTAGTCAAAGTTCTTCATAAGGCCATTATTAAAAATGTTCTGTTTCCGGTCCACCGGCCGGGTGAGTGCCGTTTGTGCGGTTGGAAGTGGTTTTTTTTTTTTTTTTTTAACGCCGTTTTTTTCGACATTTTTTTGGGGGTTCGTAAATCTAAAATCGAACTTGACATTCCGCATTCCCAGGGCTTTCCACTAAGGCTCATACTAGCCAGCCATGACAAATAAGTAGCCAGCTGGGGGGGGGGGGGACACAAAATAAACTCCTGTGCATGCAGTTCCCAGGATTAAATGTATTTTCCACAGACCATTTATTTATTCACTTTACTCAAATACAAAGTAAAATGGCAGTAAATCTTCTTTCTTTTCTTGCGTATTGCATCATGAGGCGTTCCTGGCTTGTAAATCTTATTTTCGGTGCATGACACATTCACGCAGCTGAGCATGCTATGAATTAACAACGACAACGGTCTGCAGTGGGGCTACACAGTTACACACTCAGCGAACATTTCTCCATTTGTGTATGAAAATACACTCCAACCACTCAGTTTGGTTTCATTTACAACCAACGGTGTCTTTTGATGCCAGCACGTAATTGAACGAGAGAAGACTGGTTTACCGGAGACAAAATAAGCGTCATCTCTGCTTCTGTTCCCTCCGACGGCCCCGACACACTACTGCCTCCGCCGAGTGCGCGCGCGCGCACACCGCATGTCGGGGCCGCGGATGAGTTACTCTCCCCGATCAACGAAGTCGGCGGGGAATTTGTGGTTATTATCGGTACAAACAGCGCGAATCACAGCTTAAATGAGTGCGGTTCAGTTTGACATTATTGTCAGTCCGTTAGATAAACATTTAATTTTATTAAAATCAAAAATTAATATTTAGAGCCTGTGGGCTACAAAAATAATAGTCATTAAAGTAGCCGGCTGGACTTAATTGCGTGGCCGCAGCCAGCGCTTGTGGAAAGCCCTGTCGAATCAGCTCTGCGCATGCGCTGTGTGGCACAAAAAAATGGCAGCCACCATGAAGGAAGCAGATCCGGGGTTTTCAAACATTTGCTTAAGTGTGAAATCGCAAAATGGTATTCTAGCGAACAACAAAATAGTAAAGATTCAGAAAAACAAATCATTCAGTGATCATTTTAATAGTGTAATTTCATCCGAACTCGGCCTAACGGTCGATTTAGAACTACAAAAAGTCCGTGTGTCGGACATTTTAAGTACCTTTGTAAAAGTTTTGCAAATGTTGCAGTCAGCATTTAAAATGCTAACAAAGTTTTCGTACAAGTTTCAGTTGATTAAACTGTCATTTCATTAAATGTGTCTGCTTTTGTAATAAAGTACTGCAAGAAAAAGCAAACACAGCATTCCGGTTTCTTATCCATCCATATATTTAAAAAAAAAAAATCTCCCCCCTCCCGACTGAATTTTTTTTGCTCACCTGGTGGACAGGAAACGGATTTTTTTTTTTTTTTTAAGGATGGCCTAAGTTGTCTTTTTCGCCAAATGAGCTTCCCGGCTTTGCATAGAGAAAGGGCTCTGCATCAACACTGTATATCGATCAGCGATTATTTAACGTTATCAAGGGGAAGAAATGCTGTCCTTGAGGATTTGCGTGTCCTTTCTAGCTACTACTAGCTAGCTTTATGTTGGCTGACTTTTTTTTTTTTAATCGTTAATTCGGTTTCCAAGCAGCCAGCACGTGTGAATAGCTGCGTTTTTCCTGCATTTGGTTTTCTCGACCACGCAACACTCCAGTCTTGTTTTTCCTGAGACGGTTGATGCAACAGTTTTGATGTACTATTATGAGCTTGTATATATTCTTTAACCTTCATCCTACCAAGTGGGGTCCATCTGGACCCCGCACCTATGTTTGTTTGCCATTTTAAAAATATGTGACATACTGCTTCACCGTTTTATGAATTTGTCGGAATTTATGTCTTAATTAAAACACTAAAGCACCGGAAGATCAGCTTTTTGCATTGTGAAGGTATAATTAATTTGTTACTGGGGTCCAACCGGACCCCAGAGTAAAGTTTATCTGTCTTTCATTTTATAATTGAATAGCACACTGAAAGTTAACTTCTTTTATTTCTTTTATGTTCCATGATGAAACTACCAAGGCATTCCTTCTTGGGGTCCGTGTGGACCCCACTGCTGCAATAAGCACAGGCTGCAAAACAAAAGCCCTAAATTATTTTACAATTACTTTTTTGTTTTAAATTCTGTAAGAAAAGACCTAAGTTGTAATCCAGAATGTTTTACAGCTGCATGAGCTGCAAAAATCATGTATATAATGCCAATTTTTTTTGTGGCGCTATAATTTGCTACATGTATGCTAGTTATTGCAATATTATTGCAATGTTATTGCATTTATAATACATCATTGATATTCAGCCATAGTGGATTTTGTTCTGCAATAAAGTTATGTCTGTTTGCTGCATTGAATTGGTTCTTACTGCATTGATTTCAAGGTATTCCCTCCTGGGGTCCATACGGACCCTGCCTGGTAGTTTGTGTATGTAAAATTGGCTGGTAGGATGAAGGTTAAGTGTGTTCTTTATGCCTTGGGCCCTTTAGTGTATTGCTGTTATTAATACAAGATGTTCTGAACAAAACTTATCTGGTGATTTTGTCTTTATAAGCTTTAATTTTAAAGAAAAGTATTGGGGTCCAAACGGACCCCACATGGTAAGATTAAGGTGTAAAATAGCATGGTAGGATGAGGGTTAAACAGATTGGTTGGTTAAAAAAAAACAAACTGCATTTCCAAAAATATCCGTACGCATTTGGATGGCTCAGCAGTGCACATTGTTGTGCAATCCGAAAACAAAATGTGATCTCTCTCTTGTTTTCTAATGAGTCAGGATTTCATTTTAGCTCATAGCGCTTTCATCTCCGACGCTCTCCATCCGTTCTCGTTAACAAGTCGCTGCTCGTGTCGGTTTTCCAGCTGCGTCTGATTGTTGTGTTGAGACAACGGCATTCTGTGTCCCGAATGAATCCCATAGTGGCCGAGATCCAAAACCAGTCTTCCAGCTCGTGTGCGTGTGTGTGCAGCTGCTCTGCTTTTCCAGCAGAATGGCGTCTTTGTGAGTCGACGTCAGGAGGCAAGAAATGGGCTTGCTGCCTCCATCTGGCCAGCCATATTGCCACTTGAGGGTTTTGTTCAGCTGTCGGACGAGAACATGCACATGCGCAACGTATACGCTCTCGCTTATGGAGATCAGACACCGTCAGCGTGGACTAATCCACCCGATAAAGAGCCAACACCCAGAGGGTCAGGGGAAACGGCTATAATTGTGTTCGAGCGGGAAAAGGAAGCGTCAAACGTATCCCGCTCTTCACACAGCCTTGTGGTCAGGGAAGCTTTATTTCTGTCGCTGTGTGTTTTTTTTCGATTTCCTGTGTTGCTCCCGCACATGCTATAAGAATAGCATCTGTATTGCAATGCAACCCTGGGAACGTTGATGCGGAACAGCTCTTGAAACTCATCTGTGTGTTTTGTGTGTGTGTGAGAGAGAGAAAAGTTGGAATTGTTCACTACACCTGTAACACCAAACCCAGAAAGAGGAAGAACCTAAACCATCTGTTGAGGTTTCGGAAAGTGAGATGGATGTGTGATACAGGATGTTGGTCACATGACCACACTTTCACATGGTCCTCGTCATCTTTGCATGAAGTCCTGGTTTTTGCATTTGGAGGATTTTAAAGGTCGTAGGCAACGGTCGGAGGTGAAACGTAGAATATCAACTTTGTCTAGAAGAACGACCCAAAAAGCGAATTCAACCTTCCTGGTGTCTAATTTGCACCTTAAAATTGAATAAAACGGTTAAAATGTACTGTTTTGCCCAATTTCTGAAGGTTTGTTTGCATCTAACTTATGCGCACTTGTCACGACGACGCCCCCGGCGGTGAGTCGTTTAAGCCAAACAGACTGGGAGCAGTTCTGTGTTTACTTGCGAACCGAGCACACGTGTACGGACTTTGGTCGTGAGAGGTTGTGTGAAATGTCTGAAAGCGATAGCGATTTTGAAGTAGGAACTCTCCAAATTAAATATCGAGAGGTGAAACCGTATATGTATGAACCTATGGCCGTTGTGAAGCAATCGGTGAACGTGGCTCACTGGTTTGACCGTGCGGCCTCGGAATCGGACAGCGACTCGGCCGACTCTGATCGCGGTGACCCCGAACCTCAACAAGACTCGCGCCCAAATGATTTATCCTGGTAGTTACGATAAATTCTTACTTTTGTCGTAATACTAAATAAGAGCCCTTTGGAAGAATTAAACCGCCCTCCCTAGTGGATATAGGGAACGATTACTGGACAGTGCGCCGGTAGGCCACATTAGCCTGCTATCCGCGGCATTATACTATTTATAGCCGACTCTAAGGCCAAAAAAAGTGTTTTTCCGGTTACCCGACCGACCCTAATCCATACCGCCCGACCCTAAACTTTTTTTTTTTTCGTTTTTTTTCCCAGTCGCGACTTTTACATATAACCCAACCGCGTGAACCGGAAGTTTTTGTCACTCACTGGGAAAATCAGGGCTTTCCACAAGCGCCGGCTGCCGGCCATACAGCCGACTACACAATTAAGTCCAGCCGGCTACTTTAATGACTTATTTTTGTAGCCCACAGGCTCTAAATATTAATTTTCGATTTTAATAAAATTAAATGTTTATCTAACGGACTGACAATGTCAAACTGAACCGCACTCATTTAAGCTGTGATTCGTGCTGTTTGTACCGATAATAACCACAAATTCCCCGCCGACTTCGTTGATCAGGGGAGAGTAAGGCCTCTGTATGCTCATGCGACAAGGCTTTCGCAGATAGCTTTTCGCAGACAGTTGTAATTTATTGTTGAGCGGGGATAATAGGCATGCGCGATGTTATTCACCGGCACAACGCAAGGCGGCGCGAAGTCGCTAGAAGTAGTTGGTGGGTGTGGTTAGTGGAGTGTTTATCCTCCGGTTACTTATAATGACTAGAACTGGAGTCGTATAGATGTACGTACTTCCTCGATCAACCGCTCTTCATGCTGCTCCATCTTCGCTCGTGTTTTTAAAAATGCCGGTCGTGAAAACAAACCAAACCGGGAAAGTAGGGAAGCGGAAGTGCGTGTACAGCGGATGTAGAGTGGACCAATCGGAGCCCTCTTGTCTGCGGCTCTGTCTGCGAGGCTTCTGCGGTGGTCACAATTTTTGGGAGGTGCGCGCAGAGCGTCTGCGAAGGTGGGGGGGCTACGCAGACACTGTCTGCGACGCTATCTGCGAGGACTGGGTTGTCAGCTTAAATTGGCCTTAACTCATCCGCGGCCCCGACATGCGGTGTGCGCGCGCACTCGGCGGAGGCAGTAGTGTGTAAAGGCCAATTTATGCTGACAACCCAGTCCTCGCAGACGGTGTCGCAGATGGCGTCTGCGTAGCCCCCCACCTTCGCAGACGCTCTGCGCGCACCTCCCAAAAATTGTGACCACCACAGAAGCCTCGCAGACAGCGCCGCAGACGAGGGCTCCGATTGGTCCACTGTACATCTGCTGTACACGCACTTCCGCTTCCCTACTTTCCCGGTTTGGTTTGTTTTCATGACCGGCATTTTTAAAAACACGAGCGAAGATGGAGCAGCGCGAAGAGCGGTTGATTGAGGAAGTACGTACATCTATACAACTCCAGTTCTAGTCATTATAAGTAACCGGAGAATAAACACTCCACTAACCACACCCACCAACTACTCCTAGCGACTTCGCGCCCCCTTGTGTTGTGCCAGTGAATAACATCGCGCATGCCTATTACTCACCGCTCCACGATAAATTACAACTGTCTGCGAAAAGCTATCTGCGAAAGCCTTGTCGCAAGAGCATGCGGAGGCCTTCAGGGCCGTCGGAGGGAACAGAAGCAGAGATAACGCTTATTTTGTCTTTCACCTAGAGACATGATTCAAACTTTAAAACGGAGACAAAATTCTCCTGTGTGGATCTGGCATTCAACTTTTTTGCTAGGCTCTATACTTTTTGATCAGTCACAGATCACACACCATGAGCACATCTGGAGAAATTCAGACTTTATAATGGGTGTCTATTGCGTTACACACCAGCGGAGCTCGGGAGTTTAGAGTGTAGGCAGCTTGAAAAAAAAAAAAAAAGCTCTAACTTTCTCATTTAAACTGTTTTCTCAGCCACAATTTTCACTCTACACACACCATTTTCTCAAAAGTTGTAGTCACACATTGTGTGAATCAAGACAAGTGTCTCCCTGAGCGATAGGATTTACAGTTTTTGAATGAGAAGCCTGAGGTGGGGTTTACATTAGACCGTATCAGCGGATCATCAGATTAACGTTTTTAAAAACGATTAGTGTGCACACAGCAACGCCAGTACACGATTCGCCTGCACACAGCAACGCCAATACACAGATACGCTAATCACATGACTAATTCGGCATGCAAGTTGAAATGTGTCAGTGCGGCTCATCGCTTCATCCTCAGCGGCTGCGCTTCAAATCACTCCGCCCTGAACAGTGAGTGCCCTCTGGAGGGTGCGCACTCCGGCCCTGCGCAGCTCACAGAGCACGCGAGTGTAGTGCACGAGCAGTGATTCAGGACTGAGCCGCTGTGCGCATATCACTTACCACTTGCAAGTGAAAGGATGGCAAGCCTAAAGGCCATCATGACTACACAATGGGCAGTATTTGCATCAGTATTTGCAGTATTTTCATACTTTTATACTCTTTAATGAAAGGTGATACAAGGCGGAAGTCCGCGCCGTTTTTCAGCAGTCGCGTCACATGACCAACGCCAGCGAATCAGGAAGGTGGATGTCACAGTGACGTTGTCCAATGACGATGCCAGCTAGAGCTCAGCACAGCGTATCCACGTATTCTCAATGTTTACACAGCACCGGACCAGACACGATCTGGATTGAATACGTGGACCCTGGCGGATTCCCGTTTCCAGGCGTTTTAATGTAAACGGACAGTGCATCCGCCAAGAAAACGAGACAGATACGGTCTAATGTAAACTTGGCCTGAAAGTAAGGAGAGGACAGCCGCGCTCTCCCATAGACTCCCATTATAAACGTGGCAGCGCTTTTACTGCAAAATCAGAAAAGTCACTTGTTTTTAACTTGCTCTAGTGTCCACATTTTTTACACTAGGGACAGAAAAAATACATTAATGTGTTCATGGGAGCCTTGTAGCGCTCAATGTGAAATAATTTTGTGAATAGCTCCTTCCGTTTCCGTGTAAATCAGTGTTGTTCGAGGAGAGGGAACGCCGAGAAAAAGCGCTCTTTGCTTGTTATATTGTGTCTTTTCCCTGCACCGTTACCAAGGCGACGAGCTGCACTCAGGAAGCAGAGAGGGGCGGGGCTGCTCTCTCTCTCTCTCTCTCTCATGGTGTATTGAGCTGTTATATTTACAGAAAAATTCATGTTAAAAGGTGTCTCATGCTGCATCAGATTCATCAGAAGGTGGTAACTCGGGTGACCTGCAAAGAAATTCATTATATTTTGTGAAATTATTCCTGTCTAAATATAGGTTATGGCAGCCATCTTGAAAAAAAAAAATGCCTGCCTACCGACCCTAGTTTTGAAATCTACGTAACCGGAAACACTTTTTTTTGGCCTAAGCGAGGAAATATCCCTTTGTCTCATTTCCACAATGATTGTACAGGATCCCTCTGGATTCTTGACTTGTCAATTGCAAGCAAAAGTAAAAATGTTTACCTCCAATCTTCTCCTTTTTGCTTGAGCGTTGCTGCTCCGTTTCTTCTTTGACTGCTTGAGTTTTTCACGCGCACAATCCACTCTCTCCACCTCATCTCCTCTTCCAGAAAAAAAAACAACCCTCTGGCTTCACGCACACAATCCGCTCTCTCCGCCTCTTCTCCTTTTTTGGAAAAAGCAACCCTCTTGCTCCGCCTCTTCTCCTCTCTTGGAAAAAGGTAAAAACTTCTTCCTGAACCGGTCCCTTCCCATTATTACAGTTCACTGCACAACAATAAGGCATGGGGTTTTTCTTTGGAAATTCCCAAACGCACGTCTGCACTCAAGCCGAACGGCAACGTAAGTAAATGGAAGTGGACTCAACTCAAGCGGTTTGTTTGTCTTGAATAACGTCACGCGCCGAGTGGTCACGAAAATAGCCAAACAGAAATTCGCCGCGATCCTTGCTAACTTTATTACTTATTAACAATACTTCTTGGGACCAGAAGAAAATTACAGAGGGTTTTTTTTAACATATAAACTTTCAGATGTGCATAAAATTAAAACCGTTGCCTATGAGCTTTAAAGCAGGACTCCAGCATGTGAACGCTGATATAGATTTGCATTCCGCAAACTTGATTCTGGATTAAAATTTCACTTCTCTTTTGTCTTATTTGAATGAATACATCACCTGAGTTTGGACACGCGCGCGCGCGCGTGTGTGTGCGTGTGTGTGTGTGTGCGCACTGACCTGTGTTTTTACTGAGGCTAATAAACAACCTGCACCTTTTCCTGTCATGATTTGTTGTTAATCACGATTCCAGCTGAGGCCATCCTTAAAAAAAATCCGTTTCCTGTCCACCGGGTGAGCAAAAAAATTTTCAGTAGGGAGGGAGGGATTTTTATATATATATATATATATATATATATATATATATATATATATATATATATATATATATATGAGAGAGATAGATGGATAGAGATATGGATGGATAAGAAATTGCAATGCTGTTTGCTTTTTCTTTCAGTACTTTTATTACAAAAGCAGACACGTTTAATAAAATATGACGGTTTAATCAAATGAAACTTGTACGAAAACTAAGTTAGCATTTTAAATGCTGACTGCAACATTTGCAAAACTTTTACAAAGGTACTTAAAATGTCCGACACACGGACTTTTTGTAGTTCTAAATCGACCGTTAGGCCTAGTTCGGATGAAATTACACTATTAAAATGATCACTGAATGATTTGTTTTTCTGAATCTTTACTATTTTGTTGTTCGCTAGAATACCATTTTGCGATTTCACACTTAAGCAAATGTTTGAAAACTCCGGATCTCCTTCCTTCATGGTGGCTGCCATTTTTTTGTGCCGCACGGCGCATGCGCAGAGCTGATTCGACAGGGCTTTCCACAAGCGCCGGCTGCCGGCCATACAGCCGACTACACAATTAAGTCCAGCCGGCTACTTTAATGACTATTATTTTTGTAGCCCACAGGCTCTACATATTATTTTTCGATTTTAATAAAATTAAATGTTTATCTAACGGACTGACAATACTGTCAAACTGAACCGCACTCATTTAAGTTGTGATTTGCGCTGTTTGTACCGATAATAACCACAAATTCCCCGCCGACTTCGTTGATCAGGGGAGAGTAACTCATCCGCGCCCCCGACATGCGGTGTGCGCGCGCACTCGGCGGAGGCAGTAGTGTGTCAGGGCCGTCGGAGGGAACAGAAACAGAGATGACGCTTATTTTGTCTCCGGTAAACCAGTCTTCTCTCGTTCAATTACGTGCTGGCATCAAAAGACACCGTTGGTTGTAAATGAAACCAAACTGAGTGGTTGGAGTATATTTTCATCCACAAATGGAGAAATGCTCGCTGAGTGTTTACTTGTGTTGCCGGCACTGCAGACCGTTGTCGTTGTTAATTCATAGCATGCTCAGCTGCGTGAATGTGTCATGCACCGAAAATAAGAGATTTACAAGCCAGGAACGCCTCATGATGCAATACGCAAGAAAAGAAAGAAGATTTACTGCCATTTTACTTTGTATTTGAGGAAAGTGAATAAATAAATGGTCTGTGGAAAATGCATTTAATCCTGGGAACTGCATGCACAGGAGTTTTTGTGTTTACTCCCCCCACCCCGGCTGGCTAGTATGAGCCTTAGTGGAAAGCCCTGGGAATGCGTAAATGTCAAGTTCGATTTTAGATTTACGAACCCGAAAAAAATGTCGAAAAACCGGCGTTAAAAAAAAAACTTCAACCGCACAAACGGCACTCACCCGGCCGGTGGACCGGAAACAGAACATTTTTTTAATAATGGCCTGATGATGCTCATGTCAGGGTTTATAAGAATACAAACAGTGTAATTTAATGCATATGAGACGTCACTCATGACAAATAAATGGTTTCTGCAAGATGCAACAAAATAGCTGCGTGAGTGCAAAGTTTAGTTTCAGAGAGCATGCAACAGACACTGCACAATAGAAACCTGTACTGAGCTTCCCAAAGGCATCGTAGCACAAAGATCATTGTGAAATGGCAGAGTGAGCAGCACAGTGAACACACACACACACTCTGTCTGTCTGTCTGTCTGTCTGTCTCCTAGTTAAGAGGCTTTTAGGAAACCTACCCTGGTCAGTCGGGGTGTAAACTTCCATGATGCGATACAGTGCAAAAGATTCCGTACCGTTGAATCTGAAACAATACGATATGACTCCCTTTAATATCCCGTGACCAGCTTTGTTCAGAATCAGCCATTAATTTGTAATTCAGTGACGAAGAGAAGGACCGTTTAGAGCCGGGTATTTAAAAGCATGAAATTTATTTATTTACACACCAATTTTCCATAATTATTGATTTGATTGATCAGTGACTTCATATGCGGGTACCAAAAAAAAAAAAAAACTGTGAGCAGTAGGGCTGTAACAATATGCGTATCGAAATCGCGATACGCAGAGCCACGATCCGTGTCGCGATACAAGAAGGCAGAATCGCGGTACACCCTTTCAAACTTCTCCTCAGCCCAAAAACAGAGGTGCTTCCAAACTTCAATTTATGAATACTTTACTTTTTATTTAAATTACATTTTAAACTTACTTAAATTACTTTTTTTTTATATCTATTAGTAAGTCGTTTTTTCGCCGACCTGCGACAATCTTCTGCGAGTCACGCAACGTCCACACTCGCCACTGGCAGAGCATTCATTTCTTTTAAGCGGTCGCTATTCTGGTTGCGACGCGGGGAGCGAATCTGTAAACAAGCAGCTCATTGGCTGGCTAGGTGTGCCACAAGCCAATCACAATCACTTGACCGGAAAGGCATGCAGTGTTGCCAGATTGGGTGGATTTAGGTGCTTTTTGGCTGGTTTTGAACATATGTTGGGGTGGAAAACGTTAGCAATATCTGGCAACACTGAAGGCATGTCTGCTTGGGCGGAAGCCTTCTGCGGCAGTTACATTTTGACACGCGAGCAACGTTTCACCATAAAAATTCCGTAATTTCCATCTGTTTTCCGCGATCACAGAAAATCATTGGCCCTATGAGAGTGAGACAGTGACAGAGCCACCCCCCCCAAAAAAAATCTTAACGGATTTACACGATTTGGAAAAATGACTTTTTCAGAACCGAAAAAAACAGAGCTTCTGGCTCAGCAGTATTATTTTGAGAAATAAAACAGTCTTTGGATATACATTTGTTCATTTTTGCATACATATTACTCATTCTCTGCAGTGATCTGAATTATTTATTAAATAGTTAATGTAAGTAAGTAAATGTTAAGTCAAATTTACTACTTTAAAAATACATTTAAAAAAAATCGTGGGTGTATCGAATCGTGGGTCAAAAATCGCGATACGAATCGAATCGTGAGTTGGGTGTATCGTTACAGCCCTAGTGAGCAGGATTAAAACTGAGCGTAATTATGAACTGGAGTGGAGGAACCGACAGAGCTAGAAATCTCACACTGTGCTGAAAGTAAAATTTGTCTGTTTTTCAAAGGAAGAGAAAGTTAAAAATGACTCCTTCGGTTTCGGCCACGCCTAATCCAAGTTTAAATTCTGACTTGGATCACGTTTATCAGTATCTGGTTTCACCTTTCAGGCCGTGTTACAAAAATATGACAAGGAAAAGCTGCTTTATTGTTTATATCCCCGGGGATGGTGGTGGTACTGGTTTACCTCTGTCCGTCTGTCCAAAATGTCCTTTTTCTCAGCAACCACAAATCATAGTCACTTGGTCCTGAGCTTTAGACAGTTTTTCAGGTCTGTCCTACATCGACTTCCTGTTTACCGACTGAACATATTTATATGAAAAACACAGCATGGATTTACAAAACTTTTTTTCATTTTTCTCAGCAATCCCAAATCACACCTGCTTGATACTTGGTACCGAGTTTCAGTTTGGGGTTCTATACGGTGTCCTACATCGACTTCCTGTTTACCGTCTGACTGTATTTATGAAACCTATAGGGTGGATTTTGACGCTATTTCAGAATGAGTTTACCAGGATGCTATTTGAAATCCCCGGGGAGAGACACTGCTCTTTACTTATTCATTTCAGAGTTAATTATTTGTTGAAGTCAACATTCATGATGTGTCCTGTTCCTTCGATTGCTTCCGTTCGCGCTTGCATAAGCGCGAGCAGGGGGGTGGGTGTAAGTCAGCAGTAGCTCACCGTTGCTCTTGTTAATAACTTTGGTTTTATTTAGTAACTGCTTTCCTAATTCAGAAAGCATAAAGTTCCTCAGACGTGCCGTTTTAATTGCACTATGACACTCGAAGCAATCTACATTGAGTAAGAATCCAGGTTCATGAACATGTAATTAGGAACCGCCCACCTTCCATATCCTCCTGCCGTCCAGATTCAGCTGTGGTCAGGCTACAGGAGTTCAGCCTGACTTTTTTTTTTTTTTTTTTTTCCTTCGAAACGGACAAATTTCTAGCGTCGGACCACAGTGCAGAGGCTCCAACTTGGAAAATTGCAAAGAGGGAGATTTTTCCCTCTCTGCGAGCAGCTTGGAGGGAGACAAGTTTGAGCACCGTAGGCGTGAAGGCGAGTTTTTATGCCTCCGCCGCCATAAGGTGCAGGAGGCATTATGTTTTCGGGTTGCCCGTCCGTCCCGAAACCTTGTGAATGCGATATCTCAAAGGCGAATGAAAGGAATTTCACCAAACTTTCACCATTTGTGCACTTTGGGACAAACATGAACTGATTAGATTTTGAGATCAAAAGAGCTAAGATCAAGGTCACTGTGAGGTCAAGTGTCTGTCCGAAAACCTTGTGAACACAATGTCTCCAAGGCTGATGCAAGGAATTTCACCAGGTTACTGTTGCCCCTTTTCCACCAAAGCTGGTTCGGGGCCAGTGCTTAGTTTGGACCCGGGTTTTCTGTTTCCACTGACAAAGAACTGGCTCTGGGGCCAGAAAAACCGGTTCCAGGCTAGCACCAACTCTGCTGGGCCAGAGGAAAGAACTGCTTACGTCAGCGGGGGGGGGAGTTATTAAGACCAACAACAATAACAAGATCGCCATTTTTAAGCAATGAGAAGCCGCAGCTGTACAAATGCGAAGTCATTTATTATTATTGTTGTTGCTGCTGCTGCTTCTTCCGTGTTTTTGCTTCGATATTCACGCTAAGGTTTATGCAAACGTAGCGACGTAACTGATGTATACAGCGACGTAATGACGTGGCTTCCCTTAGCACCACGAGCGATGGAAAAGCAAACTGGTTCTCAGCTGGCTCGCGAGTTGAACGAGTTGTGAACCAGCACCAGCACTGGCCCCGAACCAGCCCTGGAACTGATTTGGTGGAAAAGAGGCATGTGAGGTCAAATGTCCATCCCCAAATCACAGCTTAAGGCGTGTAGTCTACTGGGCGGAGGCAGCCCCATCAACGCCGTTGGCGTCGCGATCTATCTAGTACAGACCTGGGCATTTTACGGCCCGCAGGCCGCATCCGGCCCTTTGGTTCATTCTGACCGGCCCGCGTAAGGTTAATTAGAAATTACAAAATAAACGTGTTTTCTGATTTTACCCCATGCATGGACAATGTGTGCATTGCTTTTATTTTGAAGTTGTGTTCAACAAAAACGCAATGCGCGCGACATGAAATCCCACGAAACCTAATCCCGCGATAACTACTTCCGTAATTTGTCCAGACCAACCACAAACTTGTACGTCATCCTTCAAACGGTCCAGCCAATCACATAGTGTGACGCCACCAGCAAGCGCTGGAGCCTGAGCCGATCTGTAGATCTGATACCTACACCGAATCGACGTTGTTGGGAGCAGGTCACAAGAAGACTTTAGCCCCCAAAATGTCCGCAAAAAGAAGAAAGGTAGATGCCGAATGCAGGGCTTTCAACAAAACATGGACTGCTAAGTATTTATTTAGATAAAGCCGTGTGTTTAGTTTGCGGAGAGCAGATCGCAGTGTTCAAAGACCTACAATTTGATTCGGCGTTACCAGACGAAGCACGCTGAGAAATACCGAAACTTGACTGATGCTGAAATAGCGCGGACATCGGAAGCGTTGCTGGCTAAGCTAGAAAAGCAGCAAGGCTTTTTTCACCAAGCGTCACACATCCAAGGATGCAGCAACCAAGACCAGCTTTGTGCTTTCCCACAAAATCGCTAAAAACAGTCAGCCATTCTCGGAGGGGGAATTTGTGAAAGAGTGCTTGGTGGACTTGGTGCTTGATATTTGGAGTAGAAAGGCAATATTGTCATGTCTTTATTGTGTTTTGGGGTGAATGTGACTGAAAAAAAAACGGTACAAACGTTCACGTTTTGTTAACCATTGTTTTGGGAAATTTGATTGAATAAATGATTTTTTTTTTTTTTTTTTGTAAGGCAACCTCGTTTTTTCCATACTCTTACCAGTCTTAGCAGCTTGTAAAAACAATGTTATTTGCTGCTTTATATAAAGAAATACAATTAACATTCTGCAGAATTTAGTTCAGCCTTTTGGTCCGGCCCTCCACAAAATTTTCTCATGTGGCCCCATGGAAAAAATAATTGCCCACCCCTGATCTAGTATGTATTATATTTATATTACATTTCGTGTCAATTAAATCTTATTAATAGTAACAGATCTAGATAAATCCAGTGACTATAGATCAAACTTGAATATGTCTAAAGTCGATGTTGATGTCAATAATGACGATTATAAATTGCCAATGTAGACCCTCTGATAATGCTCTTCTAATAATATTCTATTTCTAAGTCTAATTTAGTAAAAGTCAGACAAGTTGGTTAGACTCTAACGTCTGGTCTGGTGATCTAACCTTGTCAGATATAGGGTCGTCTTGCTGCCGTCCAAAATAGTCCGCCATTCGTCCCTGGCGACCATCGCGACGGGCGATCCGAACTTTATCTTGGTGATTTTCTGATAATTATTTTTCTTTGTGGTTTGGCTTTCGCCATTTCCACCAACGGAACTTCGTTTCATTATCTCATTCAAGAGAACATAAAGTTAAAGACGAGCAGGCGATAAATGCAGATGCAAAAAAAACCCAAACACAATGGTAGCCTAGTAAACTAGGCCCACCCGCCTAGCGGCCAAAAATATTTTTGCCTACGAGTGGGTCTAGCCTCGCACCATATCAACAAAAACACCCCGGGCATCAAATCGTGCCCGCCAATCACAACGCAAGGTTTTTGTTTGGATTCTTTGGGCGGGCTTTTGCAGGAGTGACAACAAAGCTGCGCAACGCTGGAGAAAGCACAGCAGGAAAGATGGCTACGGGCTAGTGAACAGCGCGCGTTTGACTCCGCTTTGGAATCAGTTTTAGAAGAATTAGACTTGGAGTTTTCGTTGAAACATGAGCAGGAAGAGGCTCTCCGCTCATTCCTTTTCAAGAAGGACGTTTTCGCTGTTTTGCCGACCGGCTATGGCAAAAGTCTGATCTACCAGCTGGCTCCGCTCGTAGCCAAAAGGATGGGGCTAGTTTGTGCAGTACGAAGAATTAATAAACAGCTTTGAAACGTTACTATTTGATTGTTTCTTATTTTCCCGTTATTTTAAATTTAAGGGAAATTATTTCACCAAACACCACTAAATAAAAACTCTCAAAAACAGTTTAAGCAAACCCTTGAAAAACACTTGAAAAAAAGTGTATGTTAAGTATGTGGTACAGACTCCAAACTTGTGGTCAGTATCTCCAAACTTCTTAATATCTAGAACCTGTTTATTAATTAATATGCATTTTGAAAAATTATTTATTTCAAGGTCTCCCCCACTGCTTTCTGTCGCTCTGACTACGTCAGTCACTGTTGCGCTGATTGGTCAGAGCGTTGGCCTATACGCACAGAGACAGTTTGAAAGACAGTGGGTTGTTCCTCCCACACCCTTCGGAAATGTCTACGACCGAGACCAGACTAAATATTCACATTTAGTCTGGCTTGCCAGGCTAACACAATGGTTGAGTGTCGTAGGTTTTCTCGTTCAGATCATTAATAGCGCCATCTGTATGCTTTATCGGTTACTGCTAAGGTGGGCTCAAGTGTGTACCCTGCGGCGTACCGAATTCTGCTCGATTCATATGCGCGCTTGATCTGCACGCGCATGCCTCCGGCATTCACTCCAATCCCCCCGTTACGCCAATCGGTGCACCGACCGGGGAATCGGCATATACCGCGGGGTACACGCTTGAGTCCACCCATACAATGTCAGACACACGAAAAGCGGAAAGTCAACTATTAATTTTCGTCAACATACGTGTATCAAGTTGTATATATTTATTAAACTAATCATGTGTAGCAAGGGCGGGTGGGAGATTATAGGGGTGTTCACACGGCACATATTTGCATCGATGCTGCACCGATGTATTTTGTTGCGATACATCTTACATCGGTGTAAATTTTGTGGAGCGTTCACACGTCACAAACCTGCTTCCTAGAGAGAAGCGTGTTAGCACCAGTGCAGCCCCACTTGCGTTCACACAGCAGTTTCTGCGACCGTGTAGCCTGGGCCCGCCCATCCTAAGTGTGATGCAACACGGGGGCCTGTTGCGAGCTTAGTCTGGCAAGGCAAGCTATCTCCAGCTCTTCCAAACTCCCGAAAAATCCGGAGCCAATCAACTTTGAGCATCTCCAACGGCCCTGGGTAGAGGCGTGTTCAAGGCAGTGACGTAGTAGAACTGCGACCGGAAGCCATAGATTGTTTACAGAATCTATGCCGGAAGCGCTTCATTCACTAGAAACATTACGAACATGGAGCAGCGGCAAGCCTTTGACACATTCAACGGGAAGTTCTCATTGAAAACGGAGCAAAGAGCAGCCCTGGAGGTGTTTATCTTCTTCCTGTTACTCAAGCAGTTTCCGTCGCGTCACATGCGTCAGAGGAAAGAGTGATGTGATTGGTTTCAGCTTCGTCACAGCCTTTTCTGGCTTCGACCAGTAGCAAACTGAGGCATTTCAGGGAGGCGGGTCAACCACGCGCTTTGGGAAACGGTTGAGCTTAATATCTTTGCCAGACCAAATGCTCGCAGAGCTTTGAAGTTGCGTTAGCCAGACTAGCGACCGTGCTATACGATAGTAATAATGCGGAAATGAAATATGCGCATGCGTGAAAATGTACTTCCTTTCCCCGGTTGTCATGGCATCACCAAGCGCCGGGAAAACAATGTGGATGAAGACACCGGTGTTGCCAGATACTGCTGACGTTTTCCAGCTCAAAATGTGTTCAAATCCGCCAAAATGCACTTAAAACCGCCCAATCTGGCAACACTGGAAGACACGCAGTTCTGTTGTTGATATTTGCCATTTTTGGAAGCGCAAAATACCAGGATGCAAATTATTCAATGCCCGTATGTAATCAACTCTCTCCACGCAGCGTTCAGACGTCCCATTTTATATCGGTGCTGCCCCGCAAACTAGCATTTACTCTGGAGTAAATTTCTTAAACCACCTCCCGAGCAGGGTTAGATTTGCACCGGTTTAAGCAGCTTTCAGGGGCTACACCGCTATAACTTTGTACCGTGTGAACGCTACACCAGAGTAAAAGTTGCCATGTGAACACCCCTTATGTTGTCAGCATAAGGTCGGGAGGATTTTCTAAATGTTCCCTAACGCGGGAGATCTCCTGCCCACGGCGGGAGAGTCAGAGCCTCTGACGATGTGAACGACTAACAGGATGTGTAGTGCGACATAATCAAAAAACAGCAATGAGACCTTTGGGACGGCGGCCCACGACGCCCCAACAAAGTGTAGCATGTCAATTTTTTTGTTTTGTATTTTCTCGCCTGGTTTGGCACATCCGATAATGTGTTCTTTGATCGCGATGATGGATTGATGCTCAAGGACACGGGCGATGATTGATTGATTGATTGGTCTCCAGATCATGACACGAAGAGAGTTTATGGCGCCATGATTTGGTTAAAGACGAAAATGTCGTGTAGTCTGATCCAGCATTAGCTTCGTATCGCTTAACGATCTCACAAGGAAAAGCTTCCAAGTTCACTTTAAAAGTCATGGAGCAATGTATTATATTCCATTACAGATTTAAACACCTTTAATATTCTCATTTGAGTTATGTTTAGAGATCCAGAGGTTTTTTTTTTTTTTTTTTAAAACACTTCACATAACCGAGAACATGATACAGTAGATAAATGCTGGTTTAAGCCGTGACTTCAGCGCACACATACTTGGTGGCTGAGAAAACCTGTTTGGGGGGAAAAAAAAAACCTAACTTCCAGTCAGAGTTCTTATGCGTGTCGATTGTTTTGTTTTATTTCACTACTCGAAAGGTCAGTGTCGATCCTGGGGGCGGAGACTTGTGTACACTGGCAGTAATCGTATCTAACACACCTGTAAATATCGATCCTTTTTAAAAAGCTGTTGAATTGCATCCAGACGGATCGATACTCGTCGGCTTTCATTGTTTCTCCGATCACGTATCAGGATGTTTGATTTTCAGTTTAGTGTCTGTTTCCGAAGCAGTCTTTCTGCATTCCTGCGCTATTTTAATAGGGTTGGCCCAAATGAGCTTGAATGTATGTTTGTCGATACTCGCTTTTCCCACGAGTCCCTTAACCTTCCTACTCAGTGTGTCGGCAATATAAATAAATAAAGATTTCTCCACACTGTGTAATGCACTGGACTGTGTGCTCAAATCGGGATTCACCCAGTCACAGCTTCCAGAACCTCCCGGAAAAGTCATGTGATCGAAACCACATGCTTTGACGCATTTAACGAGTTTTGTAATTGGTTTGAAGATGAAATACATGGTGTACGAGTTGATCAGAATAAATCAAACCCTCGTTTAGGGCTGTTATCTCATTTCCGGTTGAGAGTACGCCGTGCATGTTCTGGCTGCCACTTCTCATCGGAGCTTTTTATTTTATTTTCATTTTCATGGTTTTGCCCAAAGCGTTTTAGCATATCGGGCCCGATACGCTTGCTCTGCCTGCCGATTCGCTTTGGTTAAAATCCGATACGCTTAGATTTATACCGATACGTTAAATTTCCTACCCACAAGTAGATACATAGGAGAGCAAATGACAGATCTGTTTACATACTGATTGATATTTGTGTTAAACAAGCGGCCTTTTTTTTTTTTTCTCCAATGTTTGTGTTGATTCTGTCAAAGTGATGTAAACAAACTGTAATCTGTTGGCTGTGTCGATCACGTGTTCAAACCGTCCAATAAAAATAAAACGTCAGACATCCCGGAAGTTTCCGATTCATTACAAGCGATCTCATTGGCTGCCGATGTCGTCCCCGACCAGACGGACAAAGCCGACTGATTTTAATCACAAAAGTTCGACCGAGTCTATTATCATTCATGAATGTGTTTATAAGTGCATAATCTTTCTGCAAACTTAAATGTATGAATTAAGTTTTCCTTTAAATATGTTTTAATCTTAATCTAGTCCGTTTTTAATAAAGTGCCAAAATTTAAACTTTATAATATGCAGTCGCCTTACTTTTCAGTGTATCTTAGTTATACATATATTACGGTAATTGCATGATCAGAATCATTACAGTTATAGTAATACAGCAACTTATTTTAAGGTGGCAGGGCTTCGGTTCAGATCCCTTTGTGATCAACAGGAGGTCATGATGATCGATTCTCTTCATTGGATTGCATAAGATGGAGCAAACCACTGTTCATATTTTCATGCACGTTTTTGTTCCAGCACGACTTGATCGTAGGTAATTAAGGGATCCCTGTAGATTTTCAATCGATCATAGACCTCAGTAATCTGTAACAAAACAGTTTAACTCGCATGTTGAACTTTAAAGTGCATATCACGGGTAAATTCAGGAGCGAGATCAATGTAATTCTCCTGTTTTATATTAAACTTTGGTCAAAAATCGGTCACATTTTTCGCAATTTTTTACCTTGCGCAATACCAGAAACAGTTGAAATCAAGCCATTTGAGGCGAATTGGTCCGCCTCTGAAAAAAATTGCCATTTGGATTTCCCGGGAAACATTCAGCGCGTTTACATGCACATCCAAATCGAGCGACTGTCGGTAATCGAGCTAAGGGTCCCAGCAGGGGTGCCAGAGAAATCCAATCCTACATGCACACAAGGAAATCGAGCTATTGTGTGAGGTACATTGTGCACCCGAGCCACAGGTGGCGCTACACGCCCCATCGTGTTGGTACACTTCCGGTTGTCGTCATGAAGAAGAGCTATTCAAGAGTATAAACAAAGTTATCAGTTCCGTGTTCACAAGAAGAACGACGACGAGGACAGCAACATCGAGAGAGAGAGAGAGATGATGGACAACATTGTCATGCCGACCGAGGCTGTTGTGTTTCCCGCTTGTGGTCTCGTCACTCGTCACTTCCAGAAGGGGCAGTGCTGAAGTAAGTAGCTCGATAGGGTTTACATGCACCAAGTAGCTCGGCTACAATCGCATAATCTAGGTCGATTACGAGAAATCCAGTTCGGTTCGATTTCAGCCGAGCTAAGGTGTTTCCATGGCATTTAGAACTTCGATTTCAGTCAAGCTACGGCAGAAATTCGATTTTCTCTATGTGCATGTAAACGCACTGACTGATTTTCGTGACGTCGCGTGCGGGACGCCGCCTCCTGAATCCTACGTCAGCGCTGGTTTGTTTATGAGAAAACGACCTGGTGGTTTTCTGCAAATTTCTTCAACATTAGCGTGTAATTATTAAAATGGTTAACAGATGTATCGTAGGAGGGTGTAGCAACACCAATCTTGATGGTATTAGTAGTCATCGTTTCCCAAAAGACCAGACAGTGAGAGAGAAATGGGAGCGCTTGGTCTACACAGGCTGTGCACTGAAACCGTGCAAAGCTCGCGCAGCCTGCTGGCGCTTCCGCAGGTGACGTCACGAATCTGGCTCCAGACTCCCTTGGGATTTTTCCAGACGCTTTTTTGTTTTGTTTTTTTTCTGCTGTAGACAGATGGCCTTGTGCAAAATTACCCTTCTGGACGAGTGTGTAAAGGGACATACTTTCATATAAAAAAAAAAAAAAACCACTAAATTGGTCCAGAATATGCACTTTAAGGTGAAATTTCAAATGTGTATACATTAATACTATTTAGGTCAGAAATCATTGAAACACTGGTCAAATCTATGCTATAATCATGTATCTAAAACCTCTGTGACCCTGAAAATGCACCCGAGAGCATCTATTTTCAAAACATTTTCCAGGGGAGCATACCCCCCCACACACCCCTAGTTTCACTTCGCACCGTTGGCGCGCAGTTGTCTGTGTATTATCATGCCAGAATTTAGGGCTTTTTTTTTTTTTTCTGGGGAAAACACTTTTTTTTTTTTTTTTTTTCTTTTTTTGTGTAGTTTGTGTTTTTGTCTGCCGGTTCATGGATGCGAACAGTGCGCCTTTTGGCAGATGCCACCTTTTTCACGGCTGTCTGGGGGACTTGTGTGAATCGTACAGATCTGATGAGTGTGTGGGGTTTTTTTTTTTGGGTTTTTTTTGGGGGGGTTGGAGTGTCTGATTTTATAATTTCATCAAAGTAAATTCTGTATTAAAATTACTAAATAAGCAAATGCCGTTACGGTCCATGAAACGTAGGAAGTATGAGAAGAAAACAGTAAATCAGAAAGCTGAGCACGTAAAGCCAATTACGTAACTTGCGTTGGACTGATGGAAATCCTTGCGCGTGCAGTGAAGTGCAGCCAGCAGCAGATAATGGCGCGCAGCTTTTTGATTTTACTGTTTTCTTCTCATACTTCCTATGTTTCATGGACTGTAACGGTATTTGCTTATTTAGTAATTTTAATACAGAATTTACTCTGATGAAATTATAATCAGACACTCCAACGCCCAAAAAAAAAAAACCTCATTGGATCTGCGCGATTCACACAAGTCCCCCAGACAGCCGTGAAAAAGGCGGCATCCGCCAAAAGGTGCGCCGTTTGCATCCATGGCCAGTTGTGGTGTAGTTCCAGACCCAGTTTGGGGCGTCGGTTCCCTCCAGGTCTTTTTCACCGTGGCTGATGCCTGTGCTCCTCGCTATGGACTGTAGTGAGCTCGTTGCTCATTTTAACATCGTGGTCGTGCAGCAGTGCTTGGCGTGATGTTTCCGAGCGATGTTGCTCGGTGGTGTTGCGGCGGCTGTGCAGGCGGTTTGGGACGTACCGGTGCGTCTGTGCTCGCTTTGTGGATCCATGGCACGGTGTTCTGAGTGATGTCACCCAGTGCCGTCGCGGCAGCCGTGCTGGCGGTGTGGGACTTGTTTTCATGCGCCTTTTGGTGAGACTGTGGCTGCTACACCATTTGGAATGACATCCTGACGTTTATGGTGGACTTTTTTTCTTCTTTAACTGTAAAGTGACCTTGGGTTTTGAGAAAGGCGCTATATAAATTGCTGCACGGCTCATGAAATGGCTACAACGTTAACGTTTCCTGAAAAACATGCGATTGTGGTGTTTATATTGTAACCATGATGTATCGCGGTGTGTTATTTGTTCAGACTCGGGTTATCGGCTTTGTTTGTTTGCGCGATGATGAATCAGTTGTAGCAAAACTCCATACTTAAGAGAATGTTGATGCATTGGCCTGATTTTTGATGACCCTTGTGACCGTACATACAGTACGAACAACATCCGTGTACCACTGCAGGGAACGTGGTCATAAGTGCGAGGCAACATCTCGTAAACCATAGGATTAGCTAGCGAGCCGTGTTCAACACAGCCTATAAATTTTATACTAATGCGCGCTAACACATTTTTGTTGTTTTGTAAAGTCATTTTGTGCATTTCTGTGGACGTTTTTTGGCGGTCAGCGGTTTCCCAGGGCACGCGTGCTTTCCATATATGGAAGTTAAATCGAGAATCAAATTTACCACCAAAAATGTAGCGTTCTTATTGGTCAGACTTCTAAACGAGGCTTAAATGGAAGCAAAATACTATGAGTTTTGAGAGCTTCGCCGGCAAAGCTCAGCAGGTTTAGAATGAGTAGGTCATGGATTTATTTTGATAAATATCTTCGAGTTTTTATCATACAAGTCTGATAAAAACATCGACGAACTTTTTATACTTTACACTTTCCTCTGTGTCCACTGCCAAATAATATATTAATTTTTTCGTGGTGCAGATCCTGCGCTCTGATTGGCTGGCGAGCAGGTCCGTATCCTACGATACGGACCTCAGGCGACTCGCTCGTTCATGACCGCAAACAACATAGTAGCATTTTTTTTGTCAACATTTATCTTTTTTAATAAGATTTATTTAAAAGATTATTAATCTTATAAATGTTTGCCAGCATTTCTCAGTATAATAGCATTAATTTTACAGCATGGATAGCAATAACGACAGTCTTCAGAGCGAAAGCGAGTTTTACTACCCTGAGGAAGAAGAAATAAAAGAAAACATTTCAGGAGAAAGCTAAAAACCTGTAACTTCATTAATTAATGTCATTAATGTCGCGACAGTCATAGTTAACTCGCGATGAATCGCAATTTAATTGCACATTTTTATCACATAAAAGACCATTGTAATTACAGGGGTGATAGCGTTCCGGCGCTGCGCCGGATTTCTGGCGCGCCGTGGCTGGGGGAAAAAAAAAATCTAGTTCGCCCATTGTCCTGTGTCATTCTGAGATGCGCAGATAGACAGTAAAGGGAATTCCGAATTCCCTTTACTGTCTATCTGTGCATCTCAGAATGACACAGGACAATGGGCGAACTAGATTTTTTTTTTTTTTTTTTCCCCCAGCCATGGCGCGCCAGAAATCCGGCGTGGCGCGCCGGAACGCTATCACCCCTGTAATTCTCTTATCAGCATAGTGAATGGGCTTGCTTTGTACCAAGGTTTTTTTTTTTTTTTTTTTTTTTTAATAATTGCAAAGCATAACACGTCTTGACACAGCCACTGCAAAGTGAAACCTAAGCCGAGCACCGGCGCGGGACTAGCAAGAGAACCATGAGTGAAATGATCTACTGTTTGAGTTAGTCTACAACTCTAATCAGAGAGACAGGTTACACAGTGACTGTAGGCTTGACATGCTTGATTATAATATAAAGTACACTATTGTATTAAGTTTAAGTTGTTCGTTGATAAATATTGCATTGAATCTGATCTTTACTGTTTCAGCTCACTTAACACATTTTGTACTTTTACACTTTCTGCCTGTTGATGCGTCGCGCTGTCCAATCAGAGGCGGCCAAATTTGCATATTACAGGAAGGATTTCTGGGATAGCATTGAGTTTACAGTTCAGAGGCATCTGGCTTCTTTAGACGCTGTCTTCTTAAAACTGAATAAATATTTAAAAAGAGCCAAATGAGCCAGTCTTTTGAACGACTCTTTTCAAAGAACGGATCACAAAGATGCGGATCCCATCAAAGAGCCATAAATCCTATCTCTACTAGTGCGCCCTGCCCGCGCTGGTTCTTTGGGGGGGGGGCAGAGGACTCTGGCTGTGCGGGGCATTACAGTCTAGCTGCTATCGGTTTTCTAAGCAAAGTCTCTGTTCCAAGTTCCTGGCAGTTTCAAAAGCTTATGAAAAACCTACATCATGTCACAGAGCGTTAATCTCACGATAAAAAAATTATCGCCGTTAAAATTGAGTCAAGTTAACGCGTTAATAACGCGACATTTTTGACAGCACTAAAATAAATAAATATATATATATATGTATATATGTATGTGTGTGTGTATATATGTGTGTATATGTGTGTGTGTGTATGTATGTGTGTATGTGTGTGTGTATATATATATATATATATATATATATATATATATATATATATATATATATATATATATATATATATATATGGGATGGATAAGAAATTGCAATGCTGTTTTGCTTTTTCTTTCAGTACTTTATTACAAAAGCGGACACATTTAATAAAATCTGACCGTTTAATCAACTGAAACTTGGACTTTTTGTAGTTCTAAATCGAGCGTTAGGCCGAGTTCGGATGAAATTACACTAGTAAAATGATCACTGAATGATTTGTTTTTCTGAGTCTTTACTATTTTGTTGTTCGCTAGAATACCATTTTGCGATTTCACACTTAAGCAAATGTTTGAAAACTGCGGATCTCTTCTTTCATGGTGGCTGCCATTTTTTTTTGTGCCGCACGGCGCATGCGCAGAGCTGATTCAATTCTATATTCTGTGCGGAATGCGTAAATGTCAAGTTTGATTTTAGATTTACGAACCTGAAAAACATGTCGAAAAACCGGCGTTAAAAAAAAAAATTTCAACCGCACAAACGGCACTCACCCGGCCGGTGGACCGGAAACGGAACATTTTTTAATAATGGCCTAAGTGCACTCGAAGTTATAATTTAAGGCTTCTGCTTTTATTGCAGGAATTTATAGAAGCTTTTATCAATAATTAATTACAGTGATTTTTGTAAAGTTCCGGTTAATGAATAAGAAACTAAATTTAAACTAACATTTTAAGTTGGTAAATAAAATTTGTGTTAAACTTATAATTACACTTAAAATTAAAGGAAAACTGAAGGCAAATTTTTTTTTTATCATTAAAATTCTATTTCTCATTTTATTAAATATCGGAATGCATTTTTGATCGCTATTTTGTCGTTGCTATAGCGAGTTATGAGCGTTTGAAATATGCTCTGTAATATCGGTCCATATGTCAAAGCAACGGCCGTAAACGAGATTCGTCTAGACCTGTGCGAGACCTCGTAGGACGGAAGTAAAACGTACAGCGGAAATCAAATGGCCCTTTTCCACTACCCTTTTTCGGCTCGCTTCAGCTCACTTCAGCCCGACACGGCTCGCGTTTCGACTACCTTAGAGCAGCACGACTCAGCTCGCTTCAGCCCTGCTCAGCACCCAAAACTCGCACGGTTTTGGAGTGGGGCTGAAGCGAGCCAAACCGAGCCGAGTGGGGCTGGGGACGTGAGCAGACACTCCCCTGTGCACTGATTGGTGAGGAGGAGTGTCCTCACACTCCCACACACGCCCCGCGAGCACGCTGGGATCTGTAAACACCGTAAACCCGGAAGAAGAAGAATTACGAATTACGAGAATTTCTGAAGCCTTATGTGCCTCGCCTCATCTATACGCTCTTGCCAGTGTCTGTTGGCGTTGTCGGTGACAACAAGCCACAGCACCAAGACCAGCAACACTAACGACTCCATGTCCTCCATGTTTACTATCCAGGTCGTGAGACTACCGCTTAAAAGGTCACTGATGTCACTGTTTGCGCCGCCTAACGACATCACGTGACGTCCACCCACTTCCAGCCAGCACGGTTCAGCGCGGTTGTAGTCGAAATGCAACTCCAACAGCCCCACTCAGCTCGACTCAGCCCAACTCAGCCGCGTTGGTAGTGGAAAAGCGGCAAAAGCGGCCAACATCTGCCAACGTTGTCAAAAGACGTACGCGCCGTCTTTCGAATGCTGACGTAATCAAGCCGGAAGGTTTTTTTTGTTGTTGTTTTTTGATAGCAATCAGGAAAGTTTGAAAAAAGTAGGCAGTAATCGTCATTTAAACTCGTTTTTGTGCAATATTTCGTTTGGGAAAACAGTTTTCAAAATGGCGGCGCTGGCGCTTCACGTTTCGAAGTCTCGTGAAGATTGCGCGGATAAGCGACGCCTGCCATGGACCAAACGAACTAAATGAAACTAAAATGATGTCTGTTGTTGCCCAAATGAGGATGGGTTCCCTTTTGAGTCTGGTTCCTCTCGAGGTTCCTTCCTCATGTCGTCTGAGGGAGTTTTTCCTTGCCACCGTCGCCACAGGCGTGCTCATATTTTAAGTCATTCAAATTCTGTAAAGCTGCTTTGCGACAATCTTTATTATTAAAAGCGCTATACAAATAAACTTGACTTGACTTAAATTCAACATGGCTAAAATCCGAGTAGGCTGATAAGTATAATATTTAATTGCGATTAGTTGCCAATACAAGTCACGGGTTACTAAAACCGAAAACGTAATTGAATAACACGTTAATTAAGAAATAAAGCAAGTTTTTAAAAATAACTTCAGTTCTCCTTTAATGCTTTCTTTCATTTCTTTTTAAGGCTCAATTGCAGCTCCAGAAGTCGCCAGATTGCACCAAAAAAGATGAAATTTTCAAAATTTGCCCCTCAGTCACAGCCAAGTTGCTCCCTACTTGCAGAAAAACGCCCAACTTTCCCAGTCCTAGCTAAGCCGCTGTCATAAACGCTTGACCACCGGACAACGAAATTTATATCTTTATTTCCATGAGAGAGAGTGGGTTTTTATCCAGCATTTTCTTTTTAATTTGTTTTTTAAAAAACTATCCTGGGATTATTTACGAACGCTGTAGTGTTAAGAACAACAGGAGAGAGTCTCTGACGCATGCAGATGAGTTTTATTCCTCTTGAACACAAGTATAGCATCGAACACCAAGCACTGTGAGAACTAAAAATAAAACGATCCAAAAATAATTAACGCAACATGGTTGGAAATAAATACACAATTTTGCAGAGTAACGTTTCCAGGCTACGCTCCGAACGTTATACGTCTCGCGCCGCTCAACCAAACTTGTAAAAGTTTGTGTTTACCATTCGCCTCTGCGCTCAAGGTCTCGTACTAAATCACAGTTCAAACAAATCCCGTTCCGCACACAAACTTTATTTACGCTGCGTGTCAATGACTTCAGGATGATAGACAGCAAAGTTTTATAACCTACCGCGCTAAACTTTTGACGGAGGCACACGGGGAATATAAACGCAACAGCAAGCATCTGGAGCATAACTAATGCAGCTTCCTGGGCTGACGGCTCCGCCCGGAACGTTAATGAGTGACCGCTCTGGCTGATACAAACACGTTTTACACTCGTCGGGAGCTCGGCTTTTCAGCAGCGCCTAAATATAAACGGTTTTCAAAACTGTAGATGACCTGATAAATCACAAGTTGTTCAGTGAAGAACTGAGTGAGTGTTGGCTGCATGTCGGTGTGAAATGAGGCTTTTATAAAGGCTTGCAACCAAAAATATGATGGTGTGAACATTTCTGAGTGAAGAGGCAGAGGAGCAGGGTTTTTTTTGTTTGTTTGTTTGTTAAATGCAGAGATGGAAACGATGGTTTTGCATCATCGGTTAGGATGTAATATTAATCCATGCCTTTTAAGCTGTGGGTGGTAGAAATGGGCAACTGGACTTGCTTGAAGATTCTTGAAAACGTTTCACCTCTCGTCCAAAAGGCTTCCTCAGTTCTGTCTGACTAATAGGGAGTATCAGATATTTATCCTCTCCTGGATCAGAATCAGAATTCTGATGACCAGCTCATCTAAGGTGTCATTGAGGCATCATGTTGGTGTGGTTCACTGGAGGCTGGGTGTGAACGGCGAGTCATTAGGGTGATCAAAGGGTTGTCCGTTAGGGTGATCAATGGCAATCTGACTCTCTCTGTCCTCCTGTGAGTCACTGAAAACAGCTGGGTCCTGGCGTACACCCAGCCGTCTGGGAAGAGTGTCCAGTACCGCCTTGTAGATGGTTGACAAATGATGTCTTAGACCCCCACCTCTGTTCAGTGATGGCCGTTCCAGGTTGACAAAAATGGCTTCTTTAACTCCTCGCTCATACCAACGATCCTCTCTGGCTAAAGAGTTAAAGAAGCCATTTTTGTCAACCTGGAACGGCCATCACTGAACAGAGGTGGGGGTCTAAGACATCATTTGTCAACCATCTACAAGGCGGTATTGGACACTCTTCCCAGACGGCTGGGTGTACGCCAGGACCCAGCTGTTTTCAGTGACTCACAGGAGGACAGAGAGAGGCTACATCCACACGGCAACGAGATGTTATTTAAAAATATATCGCGTCCAAATGGGCAACGATCAGTAAAATATCAGGTCCATATGGCAACGCAACGCTTGCTGAAAACGATGCAATACACATGCCACACCTCTAGGGGCGCTGTAAGACGGTCCCTTCGGAGACGCCAGAACAATAGAAGTAAGGACGCATGCGCATAAACTATGCGCGAGACTTCATATTAGCTACAAAGTCAGGAAAATCTGTTCATAAAATTACATTATAATGACCAAATACAATGAAAAGTATTTTTCCAGTCTCACCTGTGAAAGGTAATCCCATGTGATCTCGTTTGGACGGCAAACCTGTTGGTACAGTTAAACGCAGCTAATCTTTATTCTCCGCTTTGACCTATCCAATATGGCGGCGAGGATGACGTATGATTCTACGCAGAAGGCAGCGTCTTTAATGGTCCGGAATAAATTGAATGCTACACGTTGATGGATTAATTTGTTTCTCACCTGTGAAAGGTAATCCCATGTGATCTCGTTTGGACGATAAACCTGTTGGTACAGTTAAACGCAGCACATGAATCTTTATTCTCCGCTTTGACCTATCCAATATGGCAGCGAGGATGACGTATGGTTCTACGCGGAAGGCGGCGTCTTTAATGGTCCGGAATAAATTGAATGCTACGCGTTGATGGATTAATTTGTTCTTCTACGCCCTTTTTGAGGAATGTATTGTAGGACTTAAACCAACATCTGAAGAGGTGAGATCGCTCCTTTTTTTTTTTCCCCTATTTTTGCTGGCGGGATTGATCTTCACCATGCCCTTGAGCGCTCTCTCTCTCTCTCTCTCTCTCTCTCTCTCTCTCTCTCTCTCTCTCTCTCTCACACTTTGCACCATTACACAATAAATATTCACAGTGAAAATATTTTGTAAGCGCGTTTCATGAGCCAAGTTATAGGATTTGTTGACAACTCGCATCGAGTTCGTTACACTTCTACCCGGCATGAAGCACTCGCAGTCATGTGGTTGTGACGTCATCGTAAACAAATCCGTTCTACTCATCCAGACGACTTCACAACGGCAATGTTGCCAGATCTTTCCACTCTGGAACCCGTTCTCAAAAAGATTGCGTTTTGGGCACCCAAAACGCCGGTGCCGTGTGGACGCCAGGCCTAAACAATAAGCAATTGTATCGGAGTCCCCTGAATCCGTTGCCGTGTGGACAGGGCCAGAGTCAGATTGCCATTGATCACCCTAACGGACAATCCTTTGGTCACCCTAATGACTCGCCGTTCACACCCAGCCTCCAGTGACCCACACCAACATGATGCCTCAATGACACCTTAGATGAGCTGGTCATCAGAATTCTGATTCTGATCCAGGAGAGGATAAATATCTGATACTCCCTATTAGTCAGACAGAACTGAGGAAGCCTTTTGGACGAGAGGTGAAACGTTTTCAAGAATCTTCAAGCAAGTCCAGTTGCCCATTTCTACCACCCACAGTTTACTATGACCTGGATGATTGAGAATCTTCACAGACATGCCTTTTAAGAAGTTTTATTAGTGACCCGTGCGTCCGTGTTTGCACGTTACATCACTTCCTGTTAATAATTACCGGGATTGTTTTTCCATTTTTACTAGCCCGAGATGATAAATTACAGGTTACGACTTTGAGTTGAATGGAGCACAAGAACTTGGAATTCCTCAAAGCCCCGCCCTCGTCCTCACAATCTTGTATTAGTAATCTTTTTAACTTGACAAGGAGGATGGCTAACGTGTGAAGTGGTGTAAATAAATATTTCCAGTGGTGTAACACACTTCAATGTAATCGCTGTCTGCCCTCTTCCACATACATGACCTCACAGATGCTCACGATTGGCTGGTGTCCTTTGATTGACAGGAGTGTGTATGCTCCTCCCACTCAGAGTACATACAATTTGCTTGCTTCGTAGGCATGTAACTGGTTCGGTTCATGATTTGATTTTCCCTTTTTTTTTGGAAAAGAAGAAAAATTAATTTTGACACCCCCCCCCCCCCCAAAAAAAAAAATCAGTCATGAAACATTGTATTTTCTTGTTCATCGTCAACTTCAATATTCCTTTTGTTAAATAATTTTTTAATAATCAATTATTTACCCATATTTGTAAAGATTGGAGTAACATGTAATAGCCTAGTAACTAAAATATTCCTTTTATTAAAAACGAAAAGTTGATAACAAATGGGCCTTTTCATCATAAACTGTCATTACATGTTTGTACTTCCTCCATTTTCTTTTCTTTCTGTCAGCAGTGTGTAAAAAGAGCTCTGGTTTCTTGTTAAATCTATTTGTACGCAACCACACAACAGGTCTTTTGCATTTTAGATCTGTTTTTTGTGTTTTTGCAGCGTTAGAGCTGCGTTACTTCTGCCTACCGTGAAGTCACATGTATTCCAGCGGTTGTACGTTATAGTCCCTGCTGCTGTCGAAACAGTGCAATTACAGCTCGGAAAAACTAAGGTTACACAGACTGATCATTTTTATTATTTCATCAGTTCCAGTCATAAAATTGTATCACAATTCATCATGACGCATCTATCGCTTGGATTTCCTGATATAGACGGTTGTGACATCAGGAATAGAGCTCGCTGTTTGTTGCGCCACTCGGGAGCGTACGTCGTGAGTGGCGCTGTCGAGGTGAATGGAGAATGTTTGGTGGAATAAAATGCCCCAGTGTGTGTTTTTGTGGACGCCATCATTCGGTGGGTGGACATACTGTAAGATCAGGGAACTGGATTTCCAGGATTCCACTGAACTTTTTGGCCACTGTGCAATAAATGGGTGGGAATAGTTTTTGAAAAAAAATTTTTAAATAGGACTACAGTGACTGATTTAATCAAACAGTTTGGAAATCATTTTAACGGTAATGATGATTAGATTTAGAGCAGCAGGTGAAAAGTTCAGCCATGTGAGGGTTTTTTTTTTTTGGGGGGGGGTCTGTCTCAGGGTGGTCCGGTCTAACAGCTGTGTCTTATTGCTAAGGTGTACTGAAGCCCACGGTGCTGCCTGACTCAGAGGTGTGATGAGGAGGAGTGCAGTGTTTTTCCCTCTGGGTGTTTTAACCGGCGAGCGAGTGTGTAGCGATGGGAGGAAATTAGAGCTGCTCTTAAAGCTGATCTCGTGTATCATTGTGTGTCTCAGGAAGTGTGTGTGTGTGTAACCCAAGTGCTGATCGTATCGTGTACTTTTGTTGTTCACAGGCTTTTATTTCATTAATAACCATCACACCGTATAAAGAAGAAAGCAGTCGAGTGTCACTGATCTGATTATTACACGTGCGTGTGTGGAGAGAGAGAGAGACACGGACAGCCAGAGGGGAAGAGAGGGAGAGAACTGTAAAAATGTCTATCATTCTCATTCTCTCTCTCTCTCTCTCTCTCTCTCTCTCTCTCTCTCTCTCCCCATGCTCTTTTCCTCCCTTCCTTCCTTTCTAGCTAGAATCTTGATTTCTGTACTGAACCGCAGTTGCTGATAAAAAGAGCAGATCTGCAGATTGCTTTTGCACCGAGCTTGCAGAAATCCACACTGATGCACAAAACAATACTGACTCTTCATTCTCTCACCTTCTAGCTCTCTCTCTCTCTCTCTCTCCTGTCTGTTTTTCATTCATGCAGTCTCACTGTGTCTTTTAGTCTCTGTCCCCCCCATCTCTCTCTCTCTGGCTGTCTGTGTGTGTCTCTCTCTCTCTCGCGCTCTCTCTCTCTCTCTGGCTGTCTGTGTGTGTGTCTCTCTCTGTCTGTCTCTCTGTCTGTCTGTGTGTCTCTCTCTCTCTCTCTCTCTCTCTCTCTCTGGCTGTCTCTCTCTCTCTCTCTCTCTGGCTGTCTGTGTGTGTGTCTCTCTCCCTCTCTCTCTCTCTCTCTCTGGCTGTCTGTGTGTCTCTCTCTCTCTCTCTCACTGTCTGTGTGTCTCTCTCTGGGTGTGTGTGTGTCTCTCTCTCTCTCTGGCTGTCTGTGTGTGTGTGTCTCTCTCGCTGTGTGTGTGTCTCTCTCTCTCTCTCTCTGGCTGTCTTTGTCTGTGTCTCTTTCTCTCTCTCTCTCTCTGGCTGTCTTTGTCTGTGTCTCTCTCTCTCTCTCTCTCTCTCTCTCTCTGGCTGTCTTTGTCTGTGTGTCTCTCTCTCTCTCTCTCTCTCTCTCTGGCTGTCTTTGTGTGTCTCTCTCTCTGGCTGTCTTTGTCTGTGTGTCTCTCTCTGGCTGTCTTTGTGTGTGTCTCTCTCTCTCTGGCTGTCTGTGTGTGTCTCTCTCTCTCTCTCTCTGGCTGTCTGTGTGTCTCTCTCTGGCTGTCTGTGTGTCTCTCTCTCTGGCTGTCTGTGTCTCTCTGGCTGTCTCTCTCTCTCTCTCTCTCTCTCTCTCTCTCTCTCTCTCTCTCTGAGTTCAGTACCTCAGTCATGCTCTCTGAGGTGTTTTGCGCTCTGGGTTAACTCGAGCTCTGGTGCTGCTGTGAGACGGGTTTAACATCCTCCTGGATCAGCACAACGTCCACAGATCTCTGATCCGGTGCTGAGGCTGCGAGGGGAAGTGCAGTAGTGTCGCGCTCTGGGGCGGGGTTCTTATCGTGGCGCTCTACAGTTTGCCACAGGACCCTTTTTTTTCTCACGTTTCGGATCGCTGTGTGCTTTTATGAAACTGTTCTGGAAGCAGCTGGTGCTGAACTTCACACAGTGTGTCTCTAACATGGGTTTCCCTCTAATCCCTTCCTCACACTTACACGTGTGTGTTTAGGGAACTCCTTCAGCGTGCTGTGCACTCTCCCTCCTGTCTTTCACACCTCGCATTCCTTCCTCACTCCATCTACAGCAAGCATTTCTGTTCTATTCTTTCTCTCTATAACATTTCACTACATTGTCACCAGTTTTCTCTCTTGCTGTATCTGTAATTTTTTTTTGTTTTTTTTTTTGCCAGCATAAAAATAAATGCTGTCTCTTGTGTAGATGTAGTCGGTGTGTATGCGTGCGCACACTTCCTCTTTGTGCCTGAATATTCGCAGGATATAAATAGCAGGAGTTGTGCAAACCACCTCTTCCTCGTCAGGCACCATTTTGGCAAAGAAACATGAAAAGAAAGAGTCTCTTCTTCTCAACAGTAGATCTTCGTCAGTGTGGACGTCTGCTCTGTACTCAGTTCTGTACCAAACGCGCCGTTACGTCAGGCAGACGACGGATTAGACGAAATTAAAATGCACGCGTGAGGCTTGCTTGCTGTACAACTTGCCGTTAAACAATTCTGCTGCTTTCAGGTTTACTTGACGGGAGTCTCGAGAGCAGAACCGGAGAGAATTGGCGTTCTCGGTCTCTCCCCGCTGTCAATCGCAGCGACGTTAACCAATCGTAGCCGTCTCCAAGCTCGAGTATGAGGAAGAGGGCCGATAGCGCCTTCCTCCCAGTGTGACTCAACAAAGAGCAGCAGGTCAAAGAAAAACCACCCGATCCCGCTTCTCTGAGCCGTCTTCAGCCCTGCAGGTACTGACGTGATGCGCTTATCATAGGGCCATCCTTAAAAAAAAAAATCCGTTTCCTGTCCACCGGGTGAGCAAAAAAATTTTCAGTAGGGAGGGAGGTTTTTTTTTTTTTTTTTTTTTTTTTAAAATATATGTATGGATAAGAAATCACAATGCTGTTTGCTTTTTCTTTCAGTACTTTTTTATTACAAAAGCAGACACGTTTAATAAAATATGACGGTTTAATCAACTGAAACTTGTACAAAAACTTTGTTAGCATTTTAAATGCTGACTGCAACATTTGCAAAACTTTTACAAAGGTACTTAAAATGTCCGACACACGGACTTTTTGTAGTTCTAAATCGAGCGTTAGGCCGAGTTCGGATGAAATTACACTATTAAAATGATCACTGAATGATTTGTTTTTCTGAATCTTTACTATTTTGTTGTTCGCTAGAATACCATTTTGCGATTTCACACTTAAGCAAATGTTTGAAAACCCCGGATCTCCTTCCTTCATGGTGGCTGCCATTTTTTTTTTTTTTTTTGTGCCACACGGCGCATGTGCAGAGCTGATTTGACAGGGCTTTCCACAAGCGCCGGCTGCCGGCCATACAGCCGACTACACAATTAAGTCCAGCCGGCTACTTTAATGACTATTATTTTTGTAGCCCACAGGCTCTAAATATTATTTTTCGATTTTAATAAAATTAAATGTTTATCTAACGGACTGACAATACTGTCAAACTGAACCGCACTCATTTAAGTTGTGATTCGTGCTGTTTGTACCGATAATAACCACAAATTCCCCGCCGACTTCGTTGATCAGGGGAGAGTAACTCATCTGCGGCCCCGACATGCGGTGTGTGTGCGTGCGCACTCGGCGGAGGCAGTAGTGTGTCGGAGGGAACAGAAGCAGAGATAACGCTTTATTTTGTCTCCGGTAAACCAGTCTTCTCTTGTTCAATTACGTGCTGGCATCAAAAGACACCGTTGGTTGTAAATGAAACCAAACTGAGTGGTTGGAGTGTATTTTCATACACAAATGGAGAAATGTTGGCTGAGTGTGTAATTGTGTAGCCGCCACTGCAGACCGTTGTCGTTGTTAATTCATAGCATGCTCAGCTGCGTGAATGTGTCATGCACCGAAAATAAGAGATTTACAAGCCAGGAACGCTTCATGATGTAATATGCAAGAAAAGAAAGAAGATTTACTGCCATTTTACTTTGTATTTGAGTAAAGTGAATAAATAAATGGTCTGTGGAAAATACATTTAATCCTGGGAACTGCATGCACAGGAGTTTTTGTGTTTACTCCCCCCCGGCTGGCTACTTATTTGTCATGGCTGGCTAGTATGAGCCTTAGTGGAAAGCCCTGGGAATGCGTAAATGTCAAGTTCGATTTTAGATTTACGAACCCAAAAAAAGTGTCGAAAAACCGCCGATTTAAAAAAAAAATTTATTTAATAATGGCCTAGCGACAGGAAAGTCCGTACACTCAGGTGAAGTATGTGGACAAATGCTTTGCTCGTGTTCGTTTCCCCTCGGCTCGACTCAGCTCTCCGAGAACCGTCTTCACCGTGCCAGTGTCGATTTGCATCGTCATTAAGGTCACATTTCCATATCTTCAGCCGCGTTCAGCAGCACAGGCTGTAAACTGCACAATGCAAACTCTGTACAGGATGCTAACAGCTCACTCAGCCTGCACCTCGCGCGCTTTCACAGATGAAAGAAGGAATGTGGGTTGGGTGTTTTTGTTTGTTTTTCTCCTCTCCTCCTCCTCCGTTTTGTTTTATTTTCACAATGTTCCGAGTGGACAAGTCATGAAAGTAGTACCTACCGAAATGTTCATGAGTAAGCCACAGCTAATGAAATTTATCGTAATCGAGCTAATTACACGTAGTGAGGGTTTCTGCGTAGCTTCAGTCCTTTCTCTGGGGGTGAAGCTTCGTCTATGCGCCGAAAAAAAAAAACAGGAATGGTTCTGACTCTCATTTTCAGCTGCATGTTTTCGTTTCCGCTCGACGATGTTTTAAATGTGACGTGACTGCAGGTTTTTGCGTGCGATCCGGATTCGTTTCACTTCAGGATTCTGAAAAGGCCGCGAGTGAAGACGTGTAGTCGGCGCATCAGACGCTCGCTGGCCGTGCTGTGAAAATTGTCCATGCCAGACGCTCGTCGAAGTTTCCAAATCTGTCATTGATTAACTCTTGAATACTTTCTATCGTGCATACCATCATTAAAAATCTTATCTCTGCTTTTCAAAGAAATGTTTCTGGTTAAGATCTGTTCAGTACTTTGGGAGTATCGGCCGGTTGAAGTCGGTACAACAGAGTAAAAAAAAAAAACTGCTCGTGGGACGTCGGGAAACTGCCGGGGCTTTTCTTTTCGAGTCATGGGAAAACACTCAAGCTCTCTCTCTCTTTTGACTGGATTACTAGTTAAGATCAATCAGAACTTTTTTTTTTTTTATCGTAATGTTCTCTCGCTCTCACTGTTTCTGATGAAGGATTCAGCAAAACTTTTTGTCTGCTAGTTTTGATGTGGTGATTCACGCAAGACTTTGAAGTGAGTGTTCATAGATTTACCTACTTATTTTTTTTCAAGTCAAACTGATTTTCTGTAAATAAATAACTATTTCAGGCTATAACTGTAGTTGTTTGGATGAAAATATTGAGATCTTAATGGTTGGAATGAGGTTTTTTTTTTTTAACCGGAAGTCAGAAACGCGAGGGAAAAGCATTTCAAAAAAAGGGAAAGCCGAGGCAAGCTGCCATTTTGAATCCTCATTTACGGCTGTAATGCAAATGGCTTCCTCCTTGGTATACAAGTGCACTTCCATGGCAGGAAAGACTACATTTTGCCGCCTATGTAGTCCCCCATTTATACAAATAGGAGTCATTCAGGATTCAGCCATGTTTTTGCTCGGCGTTAGCAAGTTAGAGGTTTTTGGCTTTCTCCTGAAATGTTTTCTTTTATTTCTTCTTCCTCAGGGTAGTAAAACTCGCTTTCGCTGTGAACACTGTCGTTATCGCTATCCATGCTGTAAAATTAATGCTGTTCTCCTGAGAAATGCTGGCAAAAATTTATAAGATCTTTGATAATCTTATAAATCTTATAAAAAAGATAAATGTTGACAATTGCTACTATGTTATTGTGAACGAGCGAGTCGCCAGAGGTCTGTAACTGGGGTCCGTATCGTAGAATACGGACCCGGTCGCCAGCCAATCAGAGCGCAGGATTTGATGAAAACCGGACCGTGGGGGGGGGATTTTTTTTTTTTTATATATATATATATATAAATAAAAAAAATACCCTACAGAGTACAGAGAGGGGATTAGAAATCTTTATCTTGTTTTTTTGAGTGTACCAATTTAATGTTTTTAAACCTAATTATCATAACTTATACTAATTTGCATAATTTGTTTTGACTAACTTTTCAAATTTTGTATTCGGTATACAACCATCTATGCGCTGCCAATTTCCATGTCAACATCTTGAAAAGTTATTAAGAAAAAACATTTGATCTCATTGGTTAATGAGGCCCGTTTTGGACCGTGCGATCCTCATTCAGAATATTCCCGCCGTTTTCTAAAAATTTAAGCCGTTTCTTCAATCTCTGATTTGTAATACATCAAGAACGGATAAACACATTTTAACTCTGTAAAAAGTATGATGTTCTGAATTCACTGCGAGCAGTTTCAAGCAATTTGGATAGAATTTAAATTGTCTCCGGATATGCTTACATGTAGGACTGGTGTTGTCTGGAGGTGAACAAACGCTCGCGAAGTCTTTCCTGCTTCTTTTCATCTCCTGCCCAAAAGAAAGAGAATATAATGGCCTAAGAAGGAATAAATGACAAGTTTGAAGTTTGTGGGTTTTCAGCTATTGTGATGGCATCAACGTTGGACGTTTTTCAAATGCGTGCCAGCGTGGTTGGTGTGTGTGTGTGTGTGGGGGGGGGGTATATAAATATATAAAATTACAGCAATTTTTTTTTTTTTTTTCCCCCCTCAGTTGAGTGAGTGGCTAATCTGCTTTAGCTGCTTTTTATCACTCTGAATTACGGTAAACCATGCGCACACGCGTGCACTCTTCGAGGGCACTGCTCTATTTTTGGTTTTGGTCTGTTTGCAGCAGTCCACAATTAGAACACTTCCTGTTTCTGCACGAGTGTCAGATGCGCACACAGCTGCTGCTTTGCTTTATTTAATATTTCATCTTCAACTTTCCAGATTTTACCATATTGCATCAAGTGACCCTTTATCCTGTGTGTGGGTCTCCTCCCCCCCCCCCGGGTCCCCTTTTCCGAGTGGTCTCCTTGGTTACGGGTGAGATGTAGGTGGAGTTGTGTGTTAAGTGCCATATCTGCCCCCCCAATCATTCTCAAACTGAACCCACTCAACGTTTTGGGTGGTGGAAACTCTGCGTCAGCTTCCACGGCCATTCTGGCTTTCACTTCCTGTTCGCAGCAGGAAGCCAGACGGGGATCGCTAAACCATGCAGTACGGCGTATGGGTCAGACGACATATCGACACGTCGTTTTTCTGATAAATCTTGTAATATGGTAGTGCTGGACAAATAAACCAGGTTTAGTGCTGGGTGATGTCCTCAATTATCATGATATTGAGGATTAAATATCGTTACGGTACGAGATGTGGATGGTGTCAAGTCTTTTTGTTTTTTGTTTTTTATTTTTTTACAAGCTGACAGCAGGCAGTTTGATCTAATTGTTTATATAAAGTCATTTTAATAAAAAAAATTATGTATATGAAATTAATTGAAGCTAGATGGCCTTTCAGGTTTTTTTTCCAAGTGTAGGTCATAAAAATAATTTTCCTCGACACCCGATTTATTTTTGTTCAGTGGACCGAAAGCTACGGAGTTCGAATCACAGACTTCCGATTTTATTAATTTTTTTTTTTTTCCTGCTTCACCATGACCCAATACAAGATATTACATCATGCATCATGTGGTGGGCTTTCCCTGTTGTGGGATACAAATTTGAAACAAGGAGGACGTGAGCGTGCGATTGAAACGTGAAAGACCGACTACGCACGCTAACTGAAAGAAAGCAAGAAGAAAAGACATTGTTATATACGAAGGAAAGGAAACGCAGGACCAGACTAATAAATATCGGTGGTCAGCGAGCACCTCGGTGTGATCAGCTGTTCGTTTAGCGACAGAATGATGTAAACCTGCGCATGCACACGGACTTCCTCCGTCTGCCTGATTGCGCGACGCGAGCGATTTTCATGCACGTTATTTGCGTAAAATTTAAATAACTTCCCGGCCGCAGTGAGAGATTTACAGAAATAAACATGTATCGCACTGACCAAATTTCAGAGGGAGCTAAATTTCACTGATTTTTATAAAATCGAAAGGCCGTCTAGCTTTTAATACTAAACGAAATGGTTCGTGTTCTTGATGAACGTTAAGGTTTAGAGTTAAGTTTTGATTCTTGATATTGTGTCAACTTTGAAAGATGAAGGTAGGTTGTTGGGAGGATTTTTATCGAGGAAATCCAGGACGTGACATTAATGCGAGTCCGACTGGACAGGACAAGTAATTATTTGGTCCTGATGAGTCCAATCCACATCTGCTTGTCTGACAGGACCAGGTTAATTATTCCCAACGCTCCTGGAAGCTCCGGGAGAGTCTCTTGCATGTTGATTGCGGGCGTCAGGGAGCCGCTAATTAGATAGAGTATCCCGGAATAGAGAGAGAGAGAGAGAATCCTGCTTGCTCTGTTTTGCTCAGTAGACCAGTCAGTGTTCTGTGTGGGCGGGCTTTACATCTTCTCTCCCAGATCGAGCGCGCATCAGTTCAGTGTATCCAGGAGCGTCGGGACAAAAAAAAAAAAACAACGCAAAACCCACTTCACCTCAGGCTACGTGAAAGTGTCCCCTTGCCTAATGGGGTAAAAATAATGGTGTCTAACCGCAACCTTCTACGATATGATTCGATGTGAGGCCAACCTGTTCAGAATCTGTTTGTGAAATGATAAAGGACTGGTTTAAAACTTTTTTTAGAGGTCTGGAACAATCATCTTGATGGCCTGTGTGTTTTTTTTTTTTTTTTTTTTTTTAAAATATATAAAAGATGAATCAGTTTATCTTTTTTCCTTTCACTAATAATAAATCGGTTATCAATAATCTATTTTGGCATTGTTGCCTTGATGCATTAGTTATTAATGGGGGGGGTAAATACTGGTTTATCTTTGTTTGTCTGTCCGTACGTACGTCTGAAACACCGTTTTTGTCAGCAACCACAAATCATAGCCACTTGGTACCAAACTTCAGCTTGGGGTTCTATACCGTGTGCACCGTTTTCAGGTCTTCCTGTTTACCGACTGACTGTAATTTATTGTGACGCTATTTGAAAATGACAGTTTGCCAGGATGCTATTTGAAATCCCTGGAGAGAACATTGCTCTTTACTTACTTATTTCAGGATTAAAGGAGACCTGAAGTTATTTTAAGCTTGCTTTATTTCTTAGCGTCTTATTCAATGACGTTTTCAGTTTTACTAACCTTATATCGTGACTCGTATTGGCAACTAATCGCAGTTAAATATTCTACTTATCGGCCTATTCGGTTTTTAGCCATGTTGAATTTAGTTCGTTTGGTCCACGGCAGGCGTCGCTTATCCGCGCGATCTTCACGAGACTTGTGCGAGACTTCGAAACGTCAAGTGTCGGCGCCGCCATTTTGAAAACTGTTTTCCAAACGAACCCTGTGTCCGAAATCACTCACGATATAGTGAGGACGCCATTTTGTAGTGCTGTCCGAAACCTTAGTGAGGATTATTTACACCCTATATAGTGCACTCAAAGTATCCCACAATGCATCACGAAAAGTAGTGTACAACGGTGGTCATTAACCAAAGCAATATATCCCATCATGCATTGCAGTTACGCTGAAAGAAATCAAATTAAAAGCCTCAAATTTGATTTAATAAACGGCAGCGGTAAAGAAGAAAGTATTCAGCCTTGATTTAAAAGAACTGAAAGATGCAGGGACTTTGTGTTGATTGATGTCGGAAATGCGCTCAGTATAATATGGATTTATCACAAAAACGCATGCGTGTGTTTTTTTTTATTATTTTGAAAACCCACCAGCCGACTGATCTGGCACGTTTTAATTGTGCAACAGTAATGACGTAAATACCAGCGCGACGGAGTAGTGTCCGAAAGCGTTTTATTCATTTTACCAATGAGCTCAATATATAGGCCGAATCCCATTTCACCCCTTGGCCCTTCCCCTCCACTTTACGCGTTCACGTGAAGGGGTAGGGGTATCCCAATCCCAGTTAACGCGGAGGGGTAGGGGAAGGGGTAGGGCTTCTGTACCCCTCCAAACGGAGATTTTCCTGGAGCTGACTCCGAACGAAGGGGTTTGAGTGATTTCCCACAATGCCATGCGGATTTCAGCGAGATTTCATGTGGATTTCAGAAAGATGGCGGTTCCCGCGGCGAAAGATTGTCATAAATGTATTTTCTCCATTATTTACGTGTTTTAAGTTGTTATCCAGAGGAAACACGCCGCTTGATTCGCTTTCGAGCTGAGAATGAGCAGCGATTTCTGAAATCCAAGCTGCTGCTAAAAAGCTTTGGGAGTGAGTATTGTTTTCGGTTGCTTGACTGCGTATGTTTTGTTCTGTTATTCTCGCTTTTATTGTTTACATGAGTGTTCTGACACCTCATTCTGTCGGATGTGGTGCACAAAGCGCCAAAGATATCCCATTCAGTGGTGTTAGTTAACAAATCACACCCTGCCAGCAGAGATTTCTGGTTCTGGCTCTGACTGTAGCGGCTGGTCGCAGCCAGTGACGCATTTGGTCACGTTTTGCTAACGTAAACGCTGACGGAGGTACGCGATGACGTATGCGATCGTTGAAGGGCTATCCCAATACGTAGGGGTTGAATTTCAAGCCCTATCCCTTGTAGCTCAGTTTCAAGGGGAAGGGCCAAGGGGAAGGGGGAGGGGTAGGGGTAGAAATTAGAATTGGGATTGGGCCATAGTCTTCTATAGAGTAATTCCCTATATAGGGAGTAGGGAACGAGTGAGTGATTTCAGATGCGGGAAATATTGCACAAAAACGAGTTTAAATGACGGTCGCTGCCTACTTTTTTCAAACTTTCCTGATTTGCTATTAAGACAAACAAAACTTCCGGCTTGATTACATCAGCATTCGAAAGAGGGCGTGCGCGTCTTTTGATGACGTTGGCAGATGACGGTCGCTTTGATTCTCGCTGTATGTTTTACTTCCGTCCTACGACGTCTCGCACAGGTCGCAACGAATCTCGTTTACAGCCGTCGCTTTGATATATGGACTGATGTATTAGAGCATATTTCAAACACTCCTAACTTGCTATAGCAGCGACAAAATGGCGATCAAAAATGCATTCCGATATTTAATAAAATGAGAGAGAGAATTTTGATGATTTAAAAGATTTGCTTTCAGTTCTCCTTTAATTATTTGTTGAAGTCAACATCCATAATAAGTGTTCTATTCCTTCAACTGCTTGTGTTCTGATATAAGCGAGATCCCACTAAAGTTTTTAGAAGTAATAGCTCATAAAGGACGTAATGCAGTCGCTGAATTATTATATAAACGCCATCCGGTCGTCAAGGAACAATTTAGTTTTAAAAACTTAAAGCTTTGAAAGAATATTTTGAAGCTTTGTGTATAAATAGTTTGAGTATGATTTGCTTCTGTTTCTTGCAGCATGACCCGTTGTTGAACGTGTGCCAGCTGGACATCTTGGCCTGCTTGTAGAAGATTATCATCTCGATGAGGAATATATCATTATTCTCAAATATTTCTATGATGGAGTATACAGTACATCATGATGTATAAAGGGGGTTGACTAAATGTCCGATGATGCTTTATTTAATGTCTGCGTTAAATAAAGTTTTAGTTTTTATATTAAAAATTGCATTGTGCTTAAAAACCTAGAGTAGCATGTACACAAGTTTTAAATTTATTTAGAAAAATAAATTTAAAAAATGTAACTGTCTAAAATCTGAATTAAGACCTTTTTATAATTAAAAATTAAATGTTAATGTCAAATCAGCAGCTACAGTTCGTAATTATTAAAAATGATCTAAAATGTAATAATAAAGTTATATTTAAGTTATTCCACGAAATCGAGTCGTACATGAGCTGATGGCCAATGAGGTGCGTAGCGCCGAGTTGGCTATAATCCATGCAGGCTTTCGTCTAAACCGGGGAACAGGGGCGCTGCGCCCTCTTACTCTCAGCGTGTGCCCCCTTACCGAAATGCAGATTGAACCCCAAGTCACACTTAGGCCATGCACTTGTATGCTACTACACAACATGCAATCTTTCTCAAACCGATCTTTTCTCCGTGAAAACATCCCAGCAACACCACGTGACAATGTGTCTGATCATCAAATACGTTATAATTACTCCAAAAATATTCCAATCATAGTAGATACACCGCCAGACGGTGCAAAAACAATCTGAATTGGCGTTTTCCAGACTGTTGTTCACTTGTCGCGGCTGCTCTCACGAGATTTGACATGGGTTACATACACCGCATGACCGTACAAGGTCAGCTGACTTGTAGAGCAAGATTTCTCGAGACTTGATGACCTTTCACCCACCGGCGCGGGAGCTTTTTGACAAGTAGTTCGCGAGTTGTTTTTGTTGACACTTGGGCATTTAAAGATGTCATCCCGTGGCACGAAACGGAAGAAAGCCAAAGACTGTCCGGGGCAGAAGAAGATTACTTCCTTCTTTTTCAATTTTGACAGACAATTTGTTACAATTTCCCTCTCAGACAGCCTCAGAATGTCCCATTGTAGCCTCAATTTTTCAAAGGCTTCGCACGGGGGGGGGGAACAACCAGCAACCACCCCCCCCCCCCCACCCCCCCGTCGCTTCGCTCCCTTGCCATGGTGAGCGAAAAAACCCTGAAAAATATCGAAAGAAAACGTCAGACATCCCGGAAGTTTCCGATTCATTATAAGCGATCTCATTGGCTGCCGATGTTGTCCCCCACCAGACGGGCAAAGCCGACTGATTTTAATAAGCTAGGAGAAGGTTCACTGGACAATTTGATCCACATCAGCATGGATGACAGCGAGATGGACGATGAGAGGGTTGCCCAACATTGGGCCAAGCAAAAGCCAAGGAGAATTAATCTGCTTTAAAGGAGTAGAAAGGAGGGGGGGGACGGACAACCGGCACCATCCCCCCGGTCGCTTCGCTCCCTCGCCATGGTGAGCGCCCTCGTACAAAATTTTTCTAGAAAAAACCCTGATCCATGTATACAATAGGAGTGAGTGGAATAACTTTTTTTTTTATTTTTTTTTTATTCTATCCACATTCACTGGATTTCGAGAAGCTGAGCATTATTTTTTGCAAATCCAGTAAATAAAAAATTTTACGCAAATCGTTCGACAAAACCATATTTCCGCTTAGGCGGACTTCTTAACCTTTCAATGGCGGCACAAATTGACTTTAATGCTGCTGTTTTTTTTGTATAAAGTGCCATCTTGCTGTCGTGTCGCGGTATAGAACAGCTTAATGAATTCGTCACAAAATCGTACAACACGATACTAACGAACTAAAATAATTTAACACTTGCGCATAACGGGTGTGACGGGGAAAGGAACAGAACACTCATCCCAGTTGCGACCTAACCCCTACTCAATAAAATAAGATTGACAATCTAAAACTGCAGAAAAGCTTTCGGAATACATTACACAAATAAAAACAATGAATGGGGGAAAAAATCATTTGTGGAGGCAGATCATCACGCTGAGAAAGTGTAAGCAGTAGGTGACACGTTCTCAGAATTTTACTTCAAATAATTTAATTCTTCCTTGGACTTTACAGTTCTGTAATTTTCAAACAACTTTGAGCTTTTTAAACGGTCTTTTAAAAAAAAACAACTAAAATTTTAATGCTTAAAGATGTAAACAATCCGGCGAAATGACCGGAGCAATTTTTGCGGAAAATGCGACAATTTTTGGAACATTTAAAAAACAAAAGCTGCGTTCTTGTAATCATATTTTTATTCCATGTTTTGTTGGGGTTTTGTTTTCGAGTAGAGTTTTTATTTCATCCTCGGTTGGTTCAGCAACACGCTCCGCCATTTTGTTTTTCCTCTACTCACAGTATATGAGCTGAGATCCTAGTAGTAGAGTAGCCAATCAGAGCGCGCGATTGCTCATATCCAGTGAATGTGGATAAAGTGTAATATCCTGATATTTCAGAAAAATTATATCATTTTTATATCACAAAGTCCTTCCTATGCCATGTGGCGCATAGGGCAGCGCCGATCTCTGTAGCCTTTGGCCTGGGGGGCGAGTACTCTGGTAACCGTGAGAGTTGACCCAACCGTGAGTAGAACTTCCGATCGAGAGGCGGACATGCTAACCACTAGTGTGCCACAAATGGCATCAATATTGTGATACAAATCAACTTGCGGTTAATTTCTATCACAATATTGATGTCACATCATCCCCCAGCCCTAGTGACATGGAGTTAAATTCAGTTTTTTTTTCCATGATTTCTAATCTCCTATAAGTGCCTGGTTAAATAGTTTATCTTTCTTATACCAGGATATCAATGAAGCTGGATGGACTGGTGGAGCCCCTTATTGTTCAAATTGTTCCTGTTACAAGAATACTGAAATGTATGAACTCCATGGCCATAATAGAAAATTGTCATTGACATTATGACCCTTAAGGTCTTCTTTATCAAAATACATGCATGTTATTTACCAGCTAGGAGGTCCGTACGGTGAAATACCGTGACCGAGGTCTTGAAGGTACTGAGCGAGGCCCTCTGGGCCGAGGTCGCAGGATTTCACCATACGGACCGACCTTAAGCTGGCAAATAATATACCATATTTTTCGGGCGATATGGTGCACTGTGAATTAACGTGTCTACGTTCACACACAAGGCGCATTAAGCAAAACAACACAGTCCGGTAAACCAAACTTTATTCCACTCCGTTGTAACAACAAATACCAGTACAGAAAAATACACTCACTTATTGATTCATTCCTCTTCCAACCCGCTTCGTAAGCATGCCTCTTAACAGGTGCCGTTTTGGGGGTCCTTTTACGTACACAGAAATGTACTGTAATATAACGAAGCACAGTACGTATTGCGTATAAAAAGTGGCAGGGGTAAGCGTACTAAATACTGTTCTCTGATTGGTTTATTGTTGCTAGCGTGTACTCTGGGTCCGGGCTGCCTTACATGAATGCACTTCGAGTTTAGACATTACAGTCAGGCGGTCTTGTAGACTGCTCAGGGGTCCTGTTACAGGGCCGATCAGGTAGTGACACAGCGTACCGTAATGCTCCGAATATCCATTGAGCAGAGCGGCTTCGTTGCTTACCAAAGTCGTACTTAGACATTTCGACAAATTTTTGAGCGCATTGTACCACATAAAATCGGTCAGTAAGCACAACAAGTAATCATACATAAGGCGCGCTGGATTATAAGGCGCACTGTCAATTTTTGAGAAAATTTAAGGATTTTAAGTGCACCTTATAGTCCTAAAAATATAATTTTTTTTTTTTTCCTTACCAAATTCTAACAGAAAACGAGAGCGCCCAAAAGTGAAAGCCGAGGCGAGCCGCCATTTTGAATCCTCATTCACGGCTGTAATGCAAATTGCTTCCTCCTCGGTATGCAAGTGCACTTCCATGGCAGGAAAAAAACTACATTTTGCCGCCTATGTAGTCCCCTATTTATACAAAATTGAGTCATTCAGGATTCAGCCATGTTTTTGCTCGGCCAAAGTTCTACAGTATTATGACCTTTTTATATTGCATAAATAAAGCCATTTGGTGAAACTTTGAAGAAGAGATTGTACTGGTTTAAAGTTTTTACCAAACGTATTATGATGTATTAGGATAGCATGGTCCAAAATGGGCCTCATTAACAAATGAGATCAAACTGTTAGCAAGTTAAGCCTCAGTCACAACTGGCCGTACGTGCTCCTACGGCCGGTCTACGTGCAAGAAACGCACGGAGGGCGCGCGTGTGACGTGCTGATTTTCGAGCCGTAGACTGGCCGCAGAGGTTCTTTGTCATGTCAAACAAACTCTACGGGCGCTTATGTTTTTTTCAGGTTGCAAGACAAACTTATGGCCAACGTGCGTCTTTCTCCACGAACAAAAAAACAGCGATTTGGGAAACGCCAAAAATCGCACGGCCAAAAAATCGTACGTCCGGTTGTGACCTAGGCTTTAGAGGTTTTTAGCTTTCTCCTAAAATGTTTTATTTTATTTCTTCTTCCTCAGGGTAGTAAAACTCGCTTTCACTGTGAACACTGTCGTTATCGCTATCCATAATATAAAATGAATGCTATTTTGAATCCTTATTCACGGCTGTAATGCAAATTGCTTCCTCCTCGGTATCCAAGTGCACTTCCATGGCAGGAAAAAAACTACATTTTGCCGCCTATGTAGTCCCCTATTTATACAAATAGGAGTCATTCAGGATTCAGCCATGTTTTTGCTCGGTGTTAGCAACAGTTAGAGGTTTTTAGCTTTCTCCTGAAATGTTTTCTTTTATTTCTTCTTCCTCAGGGTAGTAAAACTCGCTTTCGCTGTGAACACTGTCGTTATCGCTATCCATGCTGTAAAATTAATGCTATTATACTGAGAAATGCTGGCAAATATAAGATTTTTGATCTTATAAATAAATGTTGACAAAAAAATCTTTTTGTGAACGAGCGAGTCGCCAGAGGTCCGTATCGTAGGATACAGACCTGCTCGCCAGCCAATTGGAGCGCAGGATTTGGACCATGAAAAAAAAAAATGTATTTCCTTTTTTCCTGTATTTGTAGTGTATAACTTGTGAAGAAGTAGTAGTGATGTGTAAAAAAAAAAAAAAAAAGTCTGAAATCTTGTGGCCACAATAAAAAAAAAAAAGAAAAAAAGAAGCTGGATGGACGGTGCACTTCTCAGATTCTTAGTGTTTCCTGCTGTTCGAGCTCACAGCTGCTGAAAGACACACAGTCAGGTTTTGAGTGTTTATGGAGGATGAAGGTTGTTCTGTTCCATTGCGTTTCGGTCGAACCGTGCAGTGAAGTGTAACTCCTCCTGTTAATTGTGGCGACAGCGAGCAGACACGTGGCGTTTATTAACTCCTGTTTCAGCTCGCACCATAAACCAGCATGAAGTGAAACCCGCCGCTGGTTTATAAAAGGTGTAGGTCGTGTTCCCTGTCTTTGAGGTTTAATGTGTGTGTGTGTGTGTGTGTGTGTTTTTTTTTCTCCTCAGCTCTGATGCTACCTGTTACCCTGTGACACCTGCCTGAGGAGACTGCAACCCCCCCGACACACAATGTCTGGGCTACAGGTACGTGTGTATATATGCGCACACATCCTGAGCAGTCATGCACAAGTCCTGCAAACATCCTTCAGTAGTGAAAGAGGAATGTGCACCACGGTTCATCTGCTGCATCTCACAGTTTACTGATGCGGTTCGACACCTTTTCAGGAAATGAGACCTTTTTGGTTTATTATTTCAAATTGGGTTTCTCTCTCTCTCTCTCTCTCTCTCTCTCTCTCTCTCTCTCTTCCTCCCCCTTTTATTAATTCTTAAATGTGTGTAAACCCATGTAACTCTGAGCTAGTGTGTGTGTGTGTGTGTGTGGCTGGTTCCTTTTACCTCGGGCTCATTTAGTTCTTGATGACATCACACGTTCTCCTGTTCTTTTTAAAGCCGTCCCAGTCCTCGGCAAATCAGAGCAAGGACCCGGAACATGTGTGCAGCAGAGTTTCACTTCCTGTCCATATTTATAACTCATCAGTGCAATGTGGCTCATATATTTATAACCTGCATAGACAATGTATTTATTTTATATATATTTATATATATTAGTGCTGTCAAGCGATTTAAAATATTTAATCGCGATTAATGTCGCGACAGTCATAGTTAACTCGCGATTAATCGCAATTTAATCGCACATTTGTCACATAAACCATTATAATTCTCTTATCAGCATAAAGTGAATGGGCTTGCCTTGTACCAATGTTGTTGTTTTGTTTTTTTTTTTATATTATTGCAAAGCATAACACGTCTTGACACAGCCACTGCAAAGTGAAACCTAAGCCGAGCACCGGCACGGGACTAGCAAGAGAACCATGAGTGAAATGATCTACTGTTTGAGTTAGTCTACAACTCTTATCAGAGAGATAGGTTACACAGTGACGGTAGGCTTGACATGCTTGATTATAATATAAAGTACACTATTATATTAACTTTAAGTTGTTCGTTGATAAATATTGCATTGAATCTGATCTTTACTGTTTCAGCTCACTTAACACATTTTGTACTTGTACACTTTCTGCCTGTTGATGCGTCGCGCTGTCCAATCAGAGGCGGCCAAATTTGCATATTACAGGAAGGATTTCTGGGATAGCATTGAGTTTACAGTTCAGAGGCATCTGGCTTCTTTAGACGCTGTCTTCTTAAAACTGAATAAATATTTAAAAAGAGCCAAATGAGCCAGTCTTTTGAACGGCTCTTTTCAAAGAACGGATCACAAAGATGCGGATCCCATCAAAGAGCCATAAATCCCAGCTCTACTAGCGCGCCCTGCCCGCGCTGGTTCTTTGGGGGGGGGCAGAGGACTCTGGCTGTGCGGGGCGTGGCATTACAGTCTAGCTGCTATCGGTTTTCTAAGCAAAGTCTCTGTTCCAAGTTCCTGGCAGTTTCAAAAGCTTATGAAAAACCTACATCATGTCACAGAGCGTTAATCCCGCGATAAAAAAATTATCGCCGTTAAAATTGAGTCAAGTTAACGCGACATTTTTGACAGCACACTTTTATTTATATATATATATATATATATATATATATATATATATATATATATAAATAAAAAATATAAAAACTGTAATCTGTTGGCTGTGTCGATCACGTGTTCAAACCGTCCAATAAAAATAAAACGTCAGACATCCCGGAAGTTTCTGATTCATTATAAGCAATCTCACTGGCTGCCGACGTCGTCCCCGACCAGACGGACAAAGCCGACTGATTTTAATCACAAAAGTTCGACCTCATCTATTATCATTCATGAATGTGTTTATAAGTGCATAATTTTTCTGCAAACTTAAATGTATGAATTAAGTTTTCCTTTAAATATGCTTTAATCTTAATTTAGTCCGTTTAATAAAGTGCCAAAATTTAAACTTTATAATATGCAGTCGCCTTACTTTTCTTTTCAGTGTATCTTAAGCTGTGTTCACACTTATACCGGTACGATAGTGGTATAACTGTATCGATACAAAGTATACCGGTACAGTTTAGTGCATCTGTCCACACTAGCGAGAAATGTTTGCGGTTTTCTTTCACGGTAGTTGAAATGCGCGTGCGCGAAATGTTTCCATGGTTACCGAGTAACTTCCTTCCGAGAATATGGCGGATGAAACAACGTGTGTGTGCTTTTTGTTGTCAGTGTACAGTCTGTATTTCTGGTGGTCGTTTATTCAGTCAAATCGTATAAAACGCGCGAGGCAGTTGAGAAAGAAACAAAGAAAACGAATCTCTGTTCTTCACTATTTTATTCAGCGAAGACGTCGATTGAGGTGTGTGACTTTGCGCATTATATTTGTATCGATACAGAACAGCTTCATCTGTCCACACTACAGCGAAGCGCTACAGTACCGGTACGAAACCCATACATTTGTGGTTTTCGTACTGATACAGTTATACCGCTACAGTACCGGTATAGTTGCTAGTGTGGACAGGTGTTGCGGTACGAAAGTAGTATCATATCGGTACAAAATCCCTAGTGTGGACAGGGTATTAGTTATACATGTATTACGGTAATTGCATCAGAATCATTAGTTATAGTAATACAGCAACTTATTTTAAGGTGGCGAGTCTTGGGTTCAGATCCCTTTGTGATCAACAGGAGGTCATGATGATCAATTCTCTTCATTGGATTGCATAAGATGGAGCGAACCACTGGTCATATTTTCATACACGTTTTTGTTACAACACGACTTGATCAAAGATAATTAAGGGATCCCTGTAGATTTTCAATCCGTCATATACCTCAGTAATCTGTAACAAAGCAGTTTAACTCGCATGTTGAACTTTAAGGTGAAATTTCAAATGTGTATACATTAATACTATTTAGATCAGAAATCATTGAAACGCTGGTAAAATCTATGCTATAATCATGGATCTAAAACCTCTGAGACCCTGAAAATGCACCCGAGAGCATCTGTTTTCAAAAAATTTTCGGGGGGGGGCATGCCCCCTTAGTTTTGTTTGTCTGTTTTATGCCAGAATTTAGCGCTTTAATTTTTTTCTAGGGAAAACACCTGATGTATATTCATAAAACATACATACAGCATGTCACATTTATAATATGCTTGTTATAAAGTGTGATTTGTGGGTGTGTGCGCACCATATTATATATTTAACACGGAGATACGATACATTACATGTTTATAATATGCATGCACGATGTACCGTAACGCGCATGTAGACATGAGTGTTTTACTGGGAAATCAGTCACTCGTATTTTTCATATGAACTACATCAAGCACACAGGATGTTGCGTAATATATTATTGGCTGGCGTTGAGTGGTGCATGATGCATTCTGTTCAGTTAACATGGTGTAGAATGAGTTGAAGATGAGTAGCTGAATGGAATATATCTGATAGACCACGGAAAAAAGTCAACCATTATGATTATTATAATTATTATTATAATACATATTTGATGGAACAGTGTTAGATTTTACAAAAAGTTAAGAACAGGGCGGAAACTTAACCAATACTGAATGCTGGTTCTGATCGAATGTCATTCATAGTCAAAGTTCTAACAATAAAAATGGTACGAATCCAAAAAGCCTGAACAACCCAACTTGTATACAAGCAATATCCAGGTAGACAGTTCAAGTTCAGTTACTTTTGGTAGTAGTAAAGTTTTACACTGCGGTTGTTCAAAACAAAAGGGCTTTGCTGAGGGAAGTCCTCTTGTAAAAGTCTCCATCACTTTTCCTCACCTCCAAGTAGAGCTTTGACAATATGTGCCCGAATCCAGGGACACATGTCGGCCTGGGGGCATTTTGAGTTATTGACAGATTCAGAAAGTACAGTTTCTAAGCTTTCCAATGATGCCTTCCATGTTGAGATCTGACAATATTTGAAGAATGTGTGGCCTTTTGAAAGTGCGTACCTCTTAAAACAGGAAAGGGAGAAAATCGCCCTCAAAGTTTTCTATCTCGGCTACTCTGGGTGCAGGGCGGGCACATAATGGTGCTCATTTGCATGGCATTAAGGAAAGCTCTACCCCCTACTAGCTAGCACGATGCTACTTTCATGTAAACAAAGATCACCACGTCAATTTTCCTTCCATGCAAAGTATGCCCAAAACAATTATGAAGTACAAAAATAAGTCCTAAAGTATACTTTAACGTTTTGTGGTTGAAAAATTAGTCACACTGTAAGAAAGAAAGAGAGCACGATGATAACTAGCACAACGCTAGTTTCATGTAAAGCCTCGGTCACAACCGGCCGTACGTGCTCCTACGGCCGGTCTACATGCAAAAAACGCACAAGAGCGCGCGCGTGTGACGTGCTGATTTTCGAGCCGTAGACTGGCCGCAGACCGGCCGCAGAGGTTCTTTGTCATGTCAAACAAACTCTACGGACGCTTACGTTTTTTTCAGGTTGCAAGACAAACTTACGGCCAACGCGCGTCTTTCTCCACGAACAAAAAAAAAACGCAGCGATTTGGGAAACGCCAAAAATCACACGGCCAAAAAAATCGTACGTCCGGTTGTGACCTAGGCTTAACCAAACCACAACACTCTCCGTTGCATGCAAAAATAACCACACAGCCTTAGATTAATAAACTTACCCCATCAGAAAGAGAAACGGCGCCTTGCACACACCAATGCCTCCGATGGAATGTAATCCTTGCTTCCTTTTGGTTGGGTTTTTTTGCTAGAAATGGTTATCTCCGATGTAACTACCGTGCGTCCGTTTGCTTCGCGGTGTTTCAGCTCCTCTGCGATCTGTTTAGCTTGCTCATTCCATAGTGAAATGACATGCCTGTATGCAGCTTAAGTAGCCACGAGCTCAGCTCGTATTATACAGCTGATTCGCGAAAAAAAAAACCAAAAGACTTAAATCGTCACGTGAATGGCCCATATGGTAATTTACCCACACCCCCCAGCAGGCTACAGTCCTGACGAAAACGAGACAATTTGCAACAAAAAATGTATGCTTTTCCAACAAAACAATCTATTATCTGAAATACTGATTGCATTCTTCAAGATCTCAACTTGCACATGATGGGGGGGGGGGAACGATCACAAATTTCGAAAAAAAATGCTTCTTTTGCAATTATCTCGGCTTCGTTTCGGCCGACATGTGTCCCTGGATTCGGTGAGGCGTCACATATTTCCGTTATTGCGCTCTTTTCCAGTTTTTCGATGTCTGTTGGTCTGTTTTTCTCTTATAAATATGCATGAAGAATATCCAGTGAAGGTTTGGTAGCCTTTCAGGTGTTCAGCGCGTCTGTCTTTCAGTCTTCCGCTTTTAACGAAGCAAACCTCGCCGCCATGTTTGTTTACAGACCATCAGTCACTCGCAAGCGCGAAAGTTTTACATTTCCGACGTGTCTCTCCCAGTTTTTCGATGTCCGTTGGTTTTCTCTTGTAAATATGCATAAAGACTATATAATGAAGTTTTGGTAGCCTTTCAGATGTTCAGCGCGTCTTTAATTTCAGTTTATTTATTTAGTGCTTAATCCGAGCACTGAATTAACACACACTCGGCCGACAAAGAAATGATTGTGCACGTGCACAGCAGAAAAGTTTCGTCATTGAACCTTCACATGAGCACCGATGTGCGACGTCGTGTTGTCAAGACAATGTGCGCTATTGTAACAATATTGCACGCTCGTTCTCCATTGGGGAGAGTGGCGTAATACATGGAGGATAAGCGATATGATATTGCATACCATCAGTAAACCTGCTAGAATGGAATAGTCAAGTCATTTGTATCGCGCTTTTAACAATAATTGTTGCAAAGCAGCTTTACAGAATTTGAAAGACTTAAAATATGAGCTAATTTTATCCCCAACGAGCGCGACGGTGGCGAGGAAAAACCATAGACATATAAACATAGACGCCGCATTGAGCTGGTGGCCCGTTGCTGGGATACGTCAGAGTGTCCGCCATATTGGATGTGGCAAATCTTCCCCGTAAACCAATGCAAGTAAATGGACTGAACTTCATAAAGCCCATTTCTACAATAATATTTAACTCGATGCCTTTTATTCACCCATTAAGACACACACGTGTATATATTTGGGAAACAAACAGGCATCAAAACAACATGTATAACTTTTAATGTGATGGTTATAAATAGTGTGCGAAATACCCGTCAATATTCTGAATGACCGCCAAACTGAGTTCGGCCAGGTTCTAACGTCATACCAAAACAAAATAGGCTACATCACTGATTCCTTCACATTCAGAAAGGTTAAAAACGTTCATCATACGTTCAAAAACTTTCATCATAGTGTGGCACTGTATTCTCTAATTCTCACTGCTTATAACTCTACACCTACCCGGTGGAGATGAGCTGGGAAACTGGAGACTGAAGGAACAGCTCCCCCTCTGATCCTGACTGTCTGACCTGTTCTGTCCAAATCGTCCGTTCTGAAGTGTTCACTGCAGAGCATGGATGACGGAGTAGCAGAAAACCCTTCCCGTCGCACAGTTGTCTCCCACTGCTTTTTCATGTCTTTATTTTTGGGAAACCTACATAGTATGTGAAAAGTTAGCTAAGCAACTAACAACAATCAGCGTAGTTACGAAGGAAATACTTCGTTGTTTGGAGACAGGTTTCACCGAGCGGCTATTATGCGCGAGACTTCATATTAGCCCCAAAGTCAGAAAAATCCGTTCGTAAAATTACATTATAATGACCAAATACAATGAAAAGTATTTTTCCAGTCTCACCTGTGAAAGGTAATCCCATGTGATCTCGTTCGGACGGTAAACCTGTTGGTACAGTTAAACGCAGCACATGAATGAGGCATCTTTATTCTCGGCTACTGTCTAGACGCTATACCAGAGACGGCTGAAGAATCTCCACTTTGCCACATCCAATATAGCGGCGAGGGTGACGTATGATTCTACACAGAAGGCGGCATCTATGTTTGTGTCTATGGGAAAAACTCCCTCAGACGGCACGAGGAAGAAACCTCGAGAGGAACCAGACTCAAAAGGGAACCCATCCCCATCCGGGCAACAACAGACATGACTATAACGTTAACGGTCCTAACAAAGTCAGCTTCGTTGATGCTATAAACGAATAGAATAGAATGTTTTTAATGCATAGAAAAAGTGTCCTGTATGTATAATAATTTCCGATATCTTCTCTTGTGAGGAAATCGATGAATTGTTTTGATAAATTTAGGGACTTTGTGAATGTGTCGATATAATAAAAAGAATCAGACGTTGGCTTGAAGATGTGAAGTTTTTCTCTTGTTGGAAAACTCGTGCTTTTCATACAAAATACATCGCGGATCTGCGTGGCACGTATTTAAATAATATTGGCTGCCGTTGAGTGGTCTATCGGAAGTTTTATGTCTCCAATGTGTGTCTTTTCCAGTTTTTTGATGTACATTGGTATGTTTTTCTCTTGTAAATATGCATGAGGATTATCTAATGAAGTTTTGGGAGCCTTTCGGATGTTCAACACGTCTTTCTGTTCCCCGGCGAACAAAGAAATGATTCTGCGCATGCATCAACTTCATGTTAAAACTGTTAATGTTATAGTCATGTTGTCTGTTGTTGCCCAAATGAGGATGGGTTCCCTTTTGAGTCTGGTTCCTCTCGAGGTTTCTTCCTCATGTCGTCTGAGGGAGTTTTTCCTTGCCACCGTCGGCACAGGCTTGCTCTTTGGGGATAGATTAGAGATAAAATTAGCTCATATTTTAAAGGACCCATGGCATGGTGGTTTGTTGATGCTTTAAACGGGCTCGTGGAGGTTTCCGGATGTTATATCCGCAGCCTTTCTCGAAATGAACCCTCGGCACATAGATATAGCCTCCTGGGAGAGCCCCATTTCAGCCGTTTTGCTAATGAGAAGCATGGAGGCGGGGAAGGGTAGAGGGTGGGGGCGGGCCATGGGGGGGGGGGGGGGGGCTTGACCAAGCTGCGGGCATGCTACCTGTGTGTGAACAGTAGCAATGGCAGGTCAAGCAACAGTCCAAGCTTTCGCTTTTGACCCGGAGTCTGACCCTGGTTTTGTAGCGCAGAGTACCTGGCTAACTGCAGGAAGCGGTTAGCTGAACAGCTAATGTAGCCATTGCAAGGCTAACGCACTGATTTTAAAACACGGCAAAACGACATAAGTTATACACTTACTTGTTCGGTGTTTGTTGCTGATGCGGCAGGGATGCTTGGTACGGACCCAGGCTTCAGTGACAGTTGATGTGCAAAACCTGCCCTGTACTGTCCCAAGTTGTGGAAACATTCCTCAGGAAAATGCTTCCGACAAACATACACCGTCTTGGGTAGACTCGACGGCGTATTATTGGAGTAAATAAAATTAAGCCACTGCGTCTTCAGGGGCTCTCCCGTCGGCAGTAAAAACAGACTCTTTTCTGTGTTGTCACATCCATGTACAGCGCAATTTCCATGTTTCGCTTGCTTAGGTGATGCCATGTTGTTGTGTCCTCTATGGTCTCCTCACTACAACTGGGCGGGGCAATCCATACAGTGGGTGGGAATCCGGGGGGGGGCGTGGGGATCATCTCCCTTGCTGATGTAGTAAAGGGAAGAGCTTATCAACGCGCCATTTTGACGCGCCATTCTCAAATGTTGACAAATGTTGGGCATAGTTTGGTTTACACATTCTGACATTTCTAGCCACTGGGGTGACTTAAGAAGGTCAGAGGAGCTCATTTTAACGTTAAACCTCAAAGTGAAAATTTCATGCCATGGGACCTTTAAGTCGTTCAAATTCTGTAAAGCTGCTTTGCGACCATGTTTATTGTTAAAAGCGCTATACAAATAAACTTGAGTTGACTTTCTCATTGGATATTCACACCAGCGCCGATGCGTGGCGTCATGTCTTGCCAACCATCCATGCAATATATCGTAAACCGTATTCAATGCTCATTTTCCATTGGGTAGAGTGATGTAATACATGTAGGATAAGCAATATGCGAACAATATCGCATGCTATCAAACCAAACAAATGAAACCTGCTTGAAGGGAATAGAATGCGTTTTTATTCCATCACAGAAGTGTCCTGTACGTATAATCATCACTGATGGTCACTTCGCTGCTGCTGAATGAATAATTGTTAAATACAAGATGGATATGCGATCTATATTTATATAAAAAAATATTATAGGTACACACACCATTTAACACAACACTCAAATCATTTTATAACGCATATACTCGCCATATGTTTTATAATGTGTGTATATTGCATGTACCTAGAGAGCAATGCATATTTATAACGTGGTTATGAGACAGCAGTGACTGGATGTGTTGTAAGAGATCCCTCTTTCTCCTGTGCAGATGCCATGGCCGCCAGGCACAGAGTGTGTGGCTAAGTATAACTTCCAGGGCACCACAGAGCATGATCTGCCCTTCTGCAAAGGAGACGTCCTCAGTATCCTCACGGTCACTAAGGTAGGAATTGGCACAGGGACAGAGGAAGATCCTCACTCACTGAAGCGGGAATTACAGGAACATATGAAGAGCTCTTTTCCAAAATGCTATAGATCCATTTTGATTGTTTTTGAGAAAAATGACTTTTTTTTTTTTAAACACAGACCCAAAAATAAAATAAACCTCATTCCTCAGATGAAAATGGTTTATTAGAAAAGTCTGAAGATGTCCAACTTTGATTACATAACCAAAACTTTTTTTTTTTCCCAAAATGAGAGATCCATGAGTTTTTTCCAAATCGCTATAAATCCAGGAACTCAGTTTTGCCTTATTAGCTGCGGTGTTTTCACCTGCTGTATCAAAAGTCTACGTTCCAACCTGGCAGGACATAATAATAAATCAGTATGGGTGCAGGTCATATCAGAGTTCCTCACTGGATGTCCAACCTCACAAAACGGAGTCAAATCCATATTTTACTTTGTATATGGGTCTGTCTGAGAAACTGGTCTCTCATTTGGGACATTATGGTCAAAAAATAAGTTTTCTAATTTTACTTTTTTTTTTTTGCATTTCCCTAACACTCAATGTTTCTTTTGTCATGTTTAATAAGAATAAAGATAGTATCTTGCTTTATCTGGCCTCCACTGTGGAAAATGTTTTTGATTACAATTCAAATGCTTTTGTAAAATTGATTTCCGTATAAAATAACTCCATCATGAAGAATTAAAGCCCCTCCTTCACAGATGAGTGAAAATATTGAATAAATTTCCTCTTTTTGATTGCTTTGGTTAAAAATGCCAAGTTATGATGACTGAAATGATTTTTCACTTAAATATGAATAATATGATACATTTTGGGTATTTGATATGGCGAAGTAGGACACAATGGAAAAATCAAGAACACACCGGAAAGATGAGAATAACAGCGGTGGGAAAAGAACAGCGACTGTACCGGCTGCGGCGCGTGAGCAACGGGACATCACTACCGCTCCGGGCGGGGGCGGGGCAAAATGCCTGGCCGTAGATTCTATCAAAAGTTCGATCTAAATTGACCATGGTTGCAAAATATTGGCCAAAAATACGCAAACACTACGAAATATGAAAGAACGCTACTAGAAAAGAAAGATTTCTACATTGTTTATTTGGCAAGATTATGCTAAAGTTAATGTTATTCATGTTAGCGTAACTCTGTGTTTACATGCTAACTAAAGGCCAATTTATGCTGACAACCCAGTCCTCGCAGATAGCGTCTGCGTAGCCCCCCCCCACCTTCGCAGATGCTCTGCGTGCACCTCCCAAAAATTGTGACCACCGCAGAAGCCTCGCAGACAAGAGGGCTCTGATTGGTCCACTCTACATCCGCTGTACACGCACTTCCGCTTCCCTACTTTCCCGGTTTGGTTTGTTTTCACGACCACCATTTTAAAAACACGAGCGAAGATGGAGCAGCACGAAGAGCAGTTGATTGAGGAAGTGAGGAAGTACGGACATCTATACGACTCCAGTTCTAGTCATTATAAGTAACCGGAGGATAAACACTCCACTAACCACACCCACCAACTACTCCTAGCGACTTCGCGCCCCCTTGCGTTGTGGCGGTGAATAACATCGCGCACGCCTATTACTCCCCGCTCAACGATAAATTACAACTGTCTGCGAAAAGCTATCTGCGAAAGCCTTGTCGCAAGAGCATGCAGAGGCCTTAACAGTGTCCAAGTTAACTAGCTATGTGTTAACGTTAGCCATGGACAAAGCTACGGCAACTCGGCGGGCAAATCCATAGAAAGTCATTTGACTAACCAGACTGCATGGCTATTGCAACGTTATCGCTAGCTCTAAAAGCACAGACAACTTCACTGCAAGCTTTCTCTTGGAATAAAACGTTTATATACCTCAATATGCTTCCGCAGGTTGGATGGCGAGTTTTTGTAGGCCGTGATGTGCGCCGTTTTAGGCAAACATTTAAAACTAAATGAATCTTTAATCCTTTCAGAATACTGAAACTTGGGTTCTAGGTGTAGCCATGGGTGCGCACGTTCTCCAGAAGAACCGCCTCCTTCCATTCAACCATCAACTGATCGTGTTAAATAACGCTGCTGAGAAATCGAACTTGATTTTATACAGTCTATGGATGTGACGTGACCCTAGTGATTACTGATCGGCTGTCTCAGTGTCACCTGCGAAAAAACCATCAGGTTTTATGAAAGAAAACGAACATCCACTAAAAAAAAAAGCTGCTTCATAGTAATGAGGACCTTGAAAATGAAAGAGAAATCGAAATTTCCTGAAATGGAAATTTTATTAAAACGCTGGATTTTCAGGTTTTTTTTGTTCGTTTAAGGCACATTTACAAAATTTAAACACGTTTTCAGTTCAGATTGTCTCACTCTTTCATTTGATATATTACACAACACTATGACAAGTACTTAAAAAAAGGAAAAAAAAAAGGCCCGTCATTGCTACTGTAAGTTTTATAACACTCCTCATTATGCTTCTTGGAACATTTTGTTCATATCCATTTTTTTTTTCCCCCCTGCATGGAAGAGTCATCAGAAATGCAGCTCGTTTTTGAATAAATGAGTTGTTAAAAGCACTGAATTGTTTTCCCCCCTCATGGCTTGGTTTGCTGTGTTTTTAGTGCTAACAGTTTAGAATGTTAATTTGGAAATTTGGATGTTCGTTTAATTTTTTCCAAGTCGGAAATCATGAGGAGAGGGGGTGAAAAATTTCAGACAGCCACTTGGGTATATGATGGAGATTTGAATAGGATCAGCTGTTTGAGTACCGTTTTTGTTTTCCACAGGACCCTAACTGGTACAAAGCGAAGAACACTGTGGGGAGGGAGGGGACGATCCCAGCCAACTACGTGCAGAAACGAGAAGGAGTCAAATCAGGAGGGAAACTGAGCCTGATGCCGTAAGTCTCTCTCTGTATGTGTGCCCCGATTGTGTCTCTATAGAGGATGTGCAGTCACGTGACCCGTCCGTGTTTACTCCGCCATATTGGACGGCTTCAGGATTGTTTACCTTACGCGAGCGTAATGGATCCAGGGAGTAATCCCCAAGAAAATTCGGAAAATACCCCATCTACATCGCGCGATAACTTGTCTAAGTTTGTTCAGCATCTTGAAGGTGGCGTGAGGCAGCGTTATGTGGAAAAGTGTTCCAGGTCGGGGATTGCAGGTCCGTACAACTTGCCACAATCCTTGTTCAGGGAAATTCGGAGCTGCGGTGCTGGCGATTTGCCCGATCTGGCCTACCACGACATTTTACAATTTTCTCGTTAATCATGTTACACTGGCAAAGCCCTCAAAGCTTACAAGAGCCTGGTAGCTTATAAATATTTTGTGGGATGGGTATCCCAGCTATACCTCTGGAAGGTTCTGAAGAAGAATGTCTACTTGATAACCTCATGGGTAAGTGGCATTAAGACGTTTATCATATGGCCCTTTTCCACTACCCTTTTTCAGCTCACTTCAGCTCGCTTCAGCTCACTTCAGCCCGACACGGCTCGCGTTTCGACTACCAAAAACCAGCATGACTCAGCTCATTTCAGCCCTGCTTAGCCCCTAAAACTCGCACCGTTTTGGAGCGGGGCTGAAGCGAGCCAAGCCGTGCCGAGTGAGGCTGGGGGCGTGAGCAGACACTCCCCTGTGCACTGATTGGTGAGGAGGAGTGTCCTCACATGCCCACACACGCCCTGCGAGCATGCTGGGATCTGTAAACACCGCAAACCCGGAAGAAGAAGAATTACGAATTACGAGAATTTCTGAAGCCTTATGCGCCTCGCCTCATCTATACGCTCTTGCCAGTATCTGTTGGCGTTGTCGGTGACAACAAGCCACAGCACCAAGACCAGCAACACTAACGACACCATGTCCTCCATGTTTATTGTTTACTATCCGGGTCGTGAGACTACCGCTTAAAAGCTCACTGAATCAGTGACATACAGAGCATCGTGGACGAGTTCGCGGAGCGCAAGGCTCGTCGTATGCCCTTCAAATAATGCGCGCAGTAGGCTATTGATGTTTTATTATGAGCCATGTACAGTATGTCGCCGAATGTTTTTTTGTTTGAGTTACATGTTCGTTTGAAGGACTTAATGTACAAAATAACATAGTTGCACCCCGGAGTGTTGAAATTGGTAAACACAGTGCATTCAGTGAGGTTTGCACCGCCCTCCTTTTATTTCTGACTCTTCCTGTCACCGCTGCAACCTCTGAGCGCTCATTCGTATGCCCTTCAAATAATGTGCGCAGTATAGGCTATTGATGTTTTATTATGAGCCATGTACAGTATCCTAATGTTTTTTGTTTCTGAGTTACATGTTCGTTTGAAGGACTTGATGTACTAAATAACATAGTTGCACCCGGTAGTGTTGAAATTGGTAAACACCGCAGTTGCGGACATTTTGTAGCCTAAAATGATGTTATGATAAGCTTTAATAAAATGCCCGGTCATTTGCCCCGCCCCCGGCCCGGCTCTGACTTGTTCCGCCACTGTCACTGATGTCACTGTTTGCGCTGCTTAACGACATCACGTGACGTCCACCCACTTTCGCTAACTCCACCCAATGCGTCCACCCACTTCCAGCCAGCACGGTTCAGCGCGGTTGTAGTCGAAATGCAACTTCAATAGCCCCGCTCAGCTCGACTCAGCACGGCACGGCTCAGCCGCGTTTGTAGTGGAAAAGCGGCAATAGACTATGCAGGACGTTTTATCGTAACATGCATGTCAACCTATACGGAATGTCCGTATTTTATACGGATTTGATTCAATAAACGTAGTATACGGGCGTATAAATAAAGTTATACGGATTTTTAAAAAAAACTTCAATATTTATTTAGAGCTATAATCAATTCCCACGATGATAAGAGCGCATAACATTTACAACCGTACTGTACACCACAGACAGCCAGTAAAGAGTCTTATGAAATCGCGCGTTATCTTGTGGTAGCGAGACTTCGTTCCGCTTTTGATCATGCGCACACCGCATTGCGAGAATCCCGCCAACCAGGAAGTCATAGACATATAAACATAGACGCCGCCTTCTGCGTAGAATCATACGTCATCCTCGCCGCCATATTGGATGTGGCAAAGTGGAGAATCTTCAACCGTCTCTGGTATAGCGTCTAGACAGTAGCCGAGAATAAAGATGCCTCATTCATGTGCTGCGTTTAACTGTACCAACAGGTTTACCGTCCAAACGAGATCACATGGGATTACCTTTCACAAATGAGACTGGAAAAATACTTTTCATTGTATTTGGTCATTATAACGTAATTTTACGAACAGATTTTTCTGACTTTGTGGCTAAGGCCAAAAAAAAAAAGTGTGTTTCCGGTAACATGAAATACTAAAATAAGGTCGATAGGTAGGAAAAAGTGTTTTGTTTTGTTTTTTTATTTTATTTTGTTCGAAAAAATTAACACAAGTAAACATCTTACAAAATAGTATTTTGGCACAGAATCCTTTATACCACACATCATAATAAAATAAGTGTTTTAAATCTTTAAACGAATAAAAAAAATATATCGCGAGAGTTCGAGTTATGATCTACGGAAGCGTATTGCTGCCACACTCAAAAAAAAAAAAAATTGGCTTAGAATCAAGTAATTACGTGAAAAGATATTGTTAAAGTTATCACGTTTTTACAATATATTTATCATGTAATAACATCACGTAATTTCATGATACGAAATTATCACGTTATTTCATGATATTTTCATGTAATAACATAACACCTTATCAAGAAATAACGTGAAAATAACGTCCTAGGCTACTTCCATTAAAAGCAGACGGCCTAGCCTACTGTAGAACTTGGGTCGAGCAAAAACATGGCTGAATCCTGAATGACTCCTATTTGTATAAATAGGGGACTACATAGGCGGCAAAACGTAGTGTTTTTCCCTGCCATGGAAGTGCACTTGTATACTGAAGAGGAAGCAATTTGCATTACAGCCTTGAATGAGGATTCAAAATGGCGCCTCGGCTCAGTTTTCCCTTCCTCCTTCAGTATACAAGTGCGCTTCCATGTTTATGCAGGAGGGCTGATAGAAGTGGCGAAACATTTTACTTTTTATCGTTTCTTTCACAACTTGAATGCGTTGAAACAAAAAATTATGACCAACTAACGCCGCTTAGACTAAAAAATCAAGGGAAATTTGTAATAAAAACTTTACGGTCGGCAATTTCGACGCTGAAATTCTCGATCGGTCGAGTTACCGGAAACACTTTTTTTTTTTTTTTTGGCCTAATATGAAGTCTCGCGCATAATAGCCGCTCGGTGAAACCTGTCTCCAAACAACGAAGTATTTCCTTCGTAACTACGCTGATAACACTGTGTTTTTGTCGAACATTGGAGCTTTGTATTCATTCTGAAGGTTTATTGTTATTAGTATTGAATTAAAAGTAACTTGGATATATCATTGTTAATTGTCATTCAAATTTTAGGTAAATTATTTTAATTTGCATCTTATACGGATTTTATAAGGGAAATACGGATTTTGGAGGTTGGTTATACAGGTTTGATTGACCAAAGGTTGACATGCATGTCGTAAGAATGTTCGAAATCTAAACTCGGTTCCAGATAATGACAGGGTTGTAAATATGTATGTTTTTGTCTGGAAAAAAATCACAAATCACCGCTATCTTTATCTGTGCAGAATTATCATTCAATCTGAAAATCAACTTAACAGATGTACCAGGAGTATTGAATTAGAAGATTACACCTACCTGATATGAAGTGTTCACTACAAATTCGGCTGGTAGAACTGGGGTACCAGTTTTCTCTTCGCACAGCGGACACCCATTTTCCGCGTCTCTCCTCGTCTGTGGGGAATCTACAGTATAAAATGACAGGCCCTCCTTTTGGCCCTGTCTATTGGTACAACCAAATGCTGAACAAGATATAACCATTCTCGAAAGATCTACTCCCACACACTTGATAATTAGAACGGGCTCGTCTAAGTTCTGTGCACGGCCATGCCGTCCAAGATGGCAGATAAACAAATATCACGTCACGTGACGTCACGTGCACGCTCTCTATAATAGGATCATCAGTCCAGGAAATGACCTGCAAAGGCCAGACTGTGATTCTCCCATCCAGATGGTTCGTTGTGCATGACTTTCATCAGGTCCAGCTTTTTCACCATGCTTTCATTCGGCTCTTTCCCCCCCTCTTTCTTTTCTTCCCTAATTCAACAAGGTCGTCTAATCAGGGAGCTCCCGTTCCTGTTCGTTAATGACCTTGTGAGCAGACAACATGCTCCGATTTTTGTTTTATTTTCGTTTTGGGTGCCTCTCTCTGTGCCATCGGGGCAGATTTGAATGATGACTACATTAAAAAAAAAAGTGCTCTGTTCAATGTAGAATAAGGAGGAGAAACACAATGAGGCTTTTACACCCATGAGATTTTGCGTTCAAAGCCGTCCACAGTGCAATCATGAAGCAAAGGTTTCGGGTTTCTGTCATATTTAACAATTATCCATCTCCGGCTCAGTGAATATCGGTGATTTAATTATACAGGATGCGTTTTCAATGGAATAAAAACGCGTGTTCTGTTCCCTTCTAGCGGGTTTCATTCATTTGGTTCGATAGCATGCAATATTGTTAGCATAGCGCTTATCCTACGTGTATTACGTCACTCTGCCCAATGGAGAATGAGCGTTGAATATGGCTTGATATTGCATGGATGGTCGTCCAGGCAACATGACGTAAAACTTTCACGCTAGCAAGTGAGCAACTGTGACAATTTGTAAACAAACATGGCTGCCAGGCTTGCTTCGTTAAATACGGAAGGTTTTGAGAGAATTTTGAAAAAGAAAGACGTGTCGAACACCTGAAAGGAATGTGTTTGTATAATAATAATAATATTGGCAGGCTTTTTCGTGGTATCAGATATATCCCATTCAGCTACTCGTCTTCGATTCGTTCAATATCGTGCTCGATGAATGGAATATATCTGATATACCACAAAAGAATCCAGCCTATATTATTCACCGATGTTCACGGAGCCTGAGGCGTATAATTTTTTTTTTTAATAATTCATTTCATATAAATGTGCAATCTCTCTCCTGCTGGCTTTTTTTTTTTTTAATATTTGTATATGTAAATACTTTTTTTAAATTTAATTTATCTAGAAGTTTTTCTCTATTTTCTGTTCTGTTTATCCTGTAGTGATGCTGCTGGAATTTTAATTTCCCTGAGGGAACCCGCCCAAAGGGATCAATAAAGTTCTACCTAATCTAATCAAACTTCAAAAGCAGCATGCAAAAGCAGACTTGTCACTTATTTACGCCGAGTCACATAAAATACTTTTTTGTTTTGAAAACTCGATAAAATAAATCACAATTCCACCTTCCCTTTGAATAGTTTTAGACCAAACTTCGGAGCATCTTTCGTGCTTTTAGGAACTGGATTTTCTTTCATCATTTGTAATTTTTCCTCACTTACGCTGACCGCAATCGGCCGGCATTTTGGCGAGTCACTTGAGGTGATTACAGGGATGAGAATTTTCCGCCGATCGGCGGATTTCCAACTTTTTCAGACCAAAATGATCGTTTTTGAGATCGATGTAAATCCGTTGAGATTTTTTTTGGGGGGGGTGTATGGTTAATGATCTGTGGTCACCTTATAACGTCGTCTTGGTGGTCTCCGGGTTAACACACTCGAGTCTTTCGGCATGTCGTAATTAACATTCACTTTTGCGACAACGGTCGACTTATTTGCGGTAGAATTTTCTGGAAATCCCATCGCATGCAGTGTATAAACACAAGTACGCATGCTCTCCACGCGTGGCTTGCAATCACCGTTCACCGACCGTACACACTGTTTGACGATACGCATTGGTAACATCAGAAAGACACGTCAAGTTTATTTGTATAGCGCTTTTAACAATAAACATTGTCGCAAAGCAGCTTTACAGAATTTGAACGACTTAAAATATGAGCTAGTTTTATCCCTCATCGATCCCCAATGAGCACGCCTGCGGCGAAGGTGGCAAGGAAAAACTCCCTCAGACGACATGAGGAAGAAACCTCGAGAGGAACCAGACTCAAAAGGGAACCCATCCTCATTTGGGCAACAACAGACAGCCTGACTATAATATTAACAGTTTTAACATGAAGTCAGTTTCGTTGATGTTATAAACTCTTCATTGATGGAAACTTGAGTGCAAAACTGTTCATGATAACTGCAGTCCTAAAGTTAGCAAGTCAACTGTAGTCCTCAGCCATAAAAGCATTACTGTAAGAGTCCAGAGCGTCCTCCAGGTATAACCCTCAACTGTCCTCATGGGGCCGTCCTTCACAGGAGCGATGCGATAAAACTCCGACCAGACACAGGGCACCAGGATGGATCAGGCAGGTCTGAGGGGCAGAAGAGGCCAGCATCTCAATCCCAGGATCAACATGTAACTCAGAGGGACAGATTGGGGGGGAGAGAAAGAAAACACATGTTGTTAGGTAGGCCTATGCCCTAAAAATGACAAGTATTAAATCTGTGTGGTGTATTCAGGCGGGATATTTTAGCATATCCACAATGGCAAAAGTCCTCGATAAGAAAGAAGAGGATCGAGCGAGGGAGATTGATAAAGGTGCAGGAATAAAGAACTGTTTTCGATGGGCTTGGTTAGAAAGAACACTGAATGTCGAGATCGACAAGCAGACCGTCACAACAAAGCTCGGTGATCACATGTGGAAAATAGACGTCCCAGGAAAAGTACTTTGCTCGTTGTGTTCGGACATGATAGATTACGCGAGTAGAGGGGTGAGGACTATCGAACTTCACATATACACCAAAAAAACACAAAGGGAGGTCGAAAATTATTTTGCCTGTTCAATGATTCATTATATTATCAGAGATGCCTACTAGTACGGATTGGCCGTATTTTGTACGGAAAAGTTACGTAAATACGATGTTGCGGCAAACAGTGTTATTCTGTACGGAATTATTATAAAGTCTTAAATTCCAGTGAGTTGTTTTTAAATGTCCAAGCGACTTTTTTTCAATCCATGCGCGATTCACGGCTATTTATTTTTACGACAACCGCACATGCTGTGTGTGACATGCGCAGATTCCGCACATTTGTTCGCGCTATTTTCGATACGGTAGAATGGCCGTGCATTACACCCAGTCAAAAGGGCAATGGATACGCGCACTGCAAACTGCGTAGAACTGACATTAACATCACTCATGGTGGTCACGATGACTGCAGGCGGCATGTCAACTACAAAAATAAAACATATGGAGTATGCTGAAATGGCGAGTCAGGCGGAAAGTAAATCTGGGGGTATCCAGCAGTTTTTTACGAAATCTGTGGATGAAAAGACACGGAACGTGACCCGTGCTGAAGCGGTGATGGTTGACCTGTGCTTGGAGTTGAACTTGCCAATTAGTGCCATGAAATGTGAGTTAAACTTATTCAGTTTCTTTTTACGTCTGATTTTTATTCACTGAAATATCGAACACTGGCTGGACTTCTTTAATTCAAAGTCTTTTCAGTGTTGCAAGTGGAAATGTACATGTAGTCTGATCAAAAACAGAATTTTATGATTAGTGCTGTTGGGATTGTGGCAAAAAATTGATCATTCCACTGTTTTAAATACAATTATAAATGCCATTTTATTCAGTGTCTCTTCTGAAGCATTATGCTGAAGTATTTATATATTGGGACATTAAGATAACAATGTCGGACTCTCTTTGGCATGAAATAAGAAATTTTTTTAAATTTTATTAGAATCCGTTAACAGGTAGAACATTTTGCCAGGCAATATAATATAATACTTTTGAGGAGTTACATTCAATACCAATGATTGGTAGTCAACCGTAATGTCTACAAACAGGGAACACTATTGTATTTATAAAAATGTGATATATTGTATGCTCGAGAAATTTGTTGAGTGGAAATTCAGTTGAGATGGCTGCTTGCGTTTTGTTTATTCAATTCACACAAAACAGTACTTTTTAATAATTTAAATGTTAAACATATTGGTATATACACCTCTTTATAATGGAAATGCGCATAAATTAATGTTACTGAAAGTCATTCCAAAATACTGAAAAATGTTTTCAAGAATACTGAAATTCAGAATTTGGGGTAGGCATCTCTGTATTATTTATAATGTATATCGCACGAATCAATCTCAAATACATGTCATATACAAGTGTGTATCTTTTATAAATGGGGTTAGCTTATCTAATGTAGCATGCTGGGGAGAATCATAGTATCGTATCTATATTTCTGATAAAATTTTAGGTATGATAGCATGTATAACTCTCCTACTTATTGCTCATTTCATAGGGGGACGGGGGGGAATTGCTGGCATGTGCCGTGCGGGAGCGTCTGCCCAAATTTTTTTCGGCCGAGATGAACTTGGTTTTAGATTTTTTAAAAATGTCCAATATGTAATGCCAATTGTACATGCCTGTTCTTTAACTCAAAATCACCATCTTGATCTTCAGATTGACCATATGGTATCTGTATTACATTACACAACATCCTGTCCAGATAAAACCTAGTTAGTACACACAACAGTTGAAAAGGAAGTGATAAGTGATGTTGAATGTTGCCTGCTTAATATGCAAAACCTCCTGCTACCATGATCACATCAGAAGAAAGCTTAAGAGAATTATATGATAGAACTTTTTTCTGGTTTGCACTTCATTGTAAAGGATTAGAGTATTCAAAGACATGAATAGCAAAAATGCAGAAATAGAATACTGTAGAGCTCGTTTATATTAAAAGGTGCATTTTTTTTTTTTTTTAAAAATCATCAAATGTGAATTGATTAAAAACAAGTCTCTTGTACCATAATCATTTTCACCTGGGAGTCCACCAAGAAGGGGAATTTATTTCCAAATACATTGCAACTTTTTGCTGATAAAATGAATGGTTTTGGGGTTAAAAAACAAAAAAGCCAAAAATCATTAGCTCCCGCCCCCTGGGCCCCCACCGGGGCTCTGCCCCAGGCCCCACTGGGTGCCTGTGGCCCCCAAACCCCGCCTTTTTTCAGACTTTTTTAATATTTTTCATTCTCATCCCTGTGATTATCGAGAAATAGGCGGAGCTTCTTGACCAATCAGTGCATGCGGTTTTCTATAATCACCTGCGTATTTCAGGGATGAAAGTCTTCCGGAAATATCCGGATATTTGACAAAACTCTTAAATCTCCGGTTTTCCGAATGGAGAAATTTATTTTTCGAATTTTTCGCGTTCCTGGACGCGGCCTAATACTTCGCATCGTCCTTGCATGGGCGCGGTCCTTAAATAGCCCAAACATAGTTCATTGATTAAAGACAGATGTTCTTTGTTAACGGCGCGCGTGCCGGAGCGCGCCTTCAGGTGCACGAGCTAAGGCGCGCAGGACTGACACCGTTCTGCGCAACACGATCGCACTAGAAAGCATGTTCAAGCTGCCAGTGTAGCTGCAGTCTTTTTAGTTGCGAATTACGAGTATTTTCTCTTGTGTTAATAATTCGCCATGTCAAAACAAGCAAAACTTTCCTCCTTCTTTCGACGTGAAGAGGTAAGCAATTTATTATATATTTTTTTCCATCAAAGTTGCGTTTTGTGGCTTCGAAGCTAAGTTTTAGTGCCGTTTCTAGAACACATCATCAAGAAAACATGGAAGAAGCAGCAATAATGGAAGAGCCGGTTTCTAAGCTGCCTAAAACTAGCAATGGTAATTTATTTTTTGTTACATAATGCACTCAGGCTGCCAGTCAGTGTGTGACACACCCTGAAAAATCCTCGCTACGCCCCTGATTTATATGACAAGTTTGGTTTTCATTGGTGTGTTTTAAATTTAGACAATACGAACTAATGTAAACAATTGGCTTCAACTCGCATAAATATGAATTGGAAATGTTTAGTTCACTTTAGCTTCTGCAAACGCACAACTCTACTAAAAGACTGATAAACGAGGCTCAACGTCCCCAACACTGAAACCTGAAAGCTTTAGAAACTCTAACAGACCTTTACTTTTTAACAGTACGGTTTTGGGATTTTGCTGAGTTTACCTTCAACTGTCTGATATTTTTCAAAGTAATGAAGTGTGTAGCAGGAAAATCACCGCGTTTTCTAAACGCACTCCTGAAAATTACTCATTAACTAGGGGAATTAAATTTGATCTTTTTGACATGTTAATCATTAGTGTACATGAAAGAAAAAGGCTTAAAAGTTATAACTTGTTTTAGTGAAAATAAGTACTAAAATGCAGGGTTTTGCGTGTTACGTTATTAAAATATTTTCAGGGGACGTTGCTCCCCCCCAAATATCTTCGTTTGACTTTCAAAAGTTCAGGGGTTTTTTCTTTGCTCCACTTTCATCTCTAGTATTTATATTAAATGATCTTTTTACATAGATCTTTTTTTTTGGGCGCGTCATTGGAACTAGGAGTATAAAATCGAACACTTGGTCCATTCCAGGACACCATAGGGGTGTTCACATGGTACATGTTTGCATCGATGCTGCATCGATGTATTTTGTTGCGATATATCTTACACCGGTGTAAATTTTGTGGAGCGTTCACACGTCACAACCCTGCTTACTAGAGAGAAGCGTGTTAGCACCGGTGCAGCCCCGCTTGCGTTCACACGACAGTTTTTGCGACAGTGCCATACGATAGTAATAATGCGGAAATGAAATATGCGCATGCGTGAAAATGTACTTCCTTTCCCCGGTTGTCATGGCATCACCAAGCGCCGGGAAAACAACGTGGATGAAGACACCAGTGTTGCCAGATACTGCTGACGTTTTCCAGCCCAAAATATGTTCAAATCCGCCAAAATGCGCTTAAAAACCGCCCAATCTGGCAACACTGGAAGACACACAGTTCTGTTGTTGATATTCGCCATTTTGGAAGCGCAAAATACCAGGATGCAAATTATGCAATGCCCGTATGTAATCAACTCTCGTCACGCGTAGCAAGCCTACCCCTGTAGCGTTCAGACGTCCCATTTTATATCGGTGCTGCCCCGCAAACTAGCATTTACTCCGGAGTAAATTTCTTAAACCACCTCCCGAGCAGGGTTAGATTTGCACTGGTTTAAGCAGCTTTCAGGGGCTACACCGCTATAACTTTGTACCGTGTGAACGCTCTACCGGGGCAGCCCCGGTGCTACACCGGAGTAAAAGTTGCCGTGTGAACACCCCTACTGATGCCCGTATGCCAGCCAAGTGAGGGATTTTTATTGCCTTTATACTAAAGTGTTAATCTTGTGTATGTTTGGCACGCTTATGAAGCATTGACTGCCTTCTACAACTTGATATAAGCGTGTTAAACTTGCATGCATCTTGAAATAAGCGTGTTAAACGGACTGTGCATATACCCCTCTCAGTCAAGTAACGTGACCTGAACAAATAAATCCTATTTTTTATTAATTTGGATCCTGTTCAGTGGAGGTGCTCGGTCTGAACGTGTTATGAAGAGAATTCACTTTTGCTCTGCCATGTGAACAACAAAAAATGTGTGTATGGGTGTATGTGGGCGTTTTCGTGTCTGTATGTGTAACTGTCTTTGTGAGCGTGTGTGTTGTGTATCTGGGATGCCGCTGGCTTAGAGATGAGCTTGCATTTAAAGAATGCAGCCGCACTGATCTAATCAACTCGAGCCTGCAGTAAGCAGTTTCCCTCTAAGCATCCAGCATCTGAGCAGCTCCCAGAGGACGTGTGTACACACACACACAGAATCTCGAGCCTTAATTACCTTACACTGCGAACAGCACTGTAGCTGAAAGAGCGTCATTCTGTCCACCGCAGTCTGATCCGCCGCTGATGATCCCGCGGCGTCAGAAAATCTGTGTTTTGCCTCCATGTGAAGCCTCACATTGCTTCATCTGTCACATCGACATCCTTCCCAGCATTCCTCCCTGCGGCTTCCAACTTCTCGCCGCTGAAACAGAAAAGGCTTCTCTGTTCCGAGAGCTGAACTGAAATGTTTTCACCCCGAGGCTTTCGAAAAGCGTTTTATATTTTGACATTCATGATGAATAACTGACATTACCGGACTTTCCGAGTTCTGCTAGTTTCCTCTTCGTTGTTTTTGGCGAGGTTAGAAATGGTCTGTTGCTTCCAAGATCCTTGTTTGGAAAGAATTAATCCGAATTAAATCTTAACAGTTTAAGCGGAGAAAGTGTCAGTGCGGCGACAGTGCATCTGTCATGCACACAACCAAGATTAGTGGAGAGAAAGGGCGATGATGGAGTGGATAGATAATGGCCTATGATTTTTTTTTTTTTTTTTTTTTAAATAAAAGGCGTATTGCAGATCCTGCACATTAGAAATGCGTGTGCACTACGGTGAACTTGTTTCCTGTGCAAAGACTGAAAATTTTGCCAAAAACGGTCAACCTTGCTGAGGTAAAGATGACCTACAGATTGACCAGACGTTGCTGAGAGGGATCCAGAAGATCGTCGAATCATTTGGAAATAAAAGCCATGTAGAATTGAGCTTTGGTAAACATTCAGTGTGTTGTCACACATTTTCATTACATCGTAGGATAGGATAGTGTCTAATCACAAAAAGGGATATATTTTTACTGAAATATTTGGTCCCCACATATGAAATGAACTTCTTCCATTTGTAAACCTGTACAACACCGATTCCAAAAAAGTTGGGACAAAGTACAAATTGTAAATAAAAACGGAATGCAATGATGTGGAAGTTTCAAAATTCCATATTTTATTCAGAATAGAACATAGATGACATATCAAATGTTTAAACTGAGAAAATGCATCATTTAAAGAGAAAAATTAAGTGATTTTAAATTTCATGACAACAACACATCTCAAAAAAGTTGGGACAAGGCCATGTTTACCACTGTGAGACATCCCCTTTTCTCTTTACAACAGTCTGTAAACGTCTGGGGACTGAGGAGACAAGTTGCTCAAGTTTAGGGATAGGAATGTTAACCCATTCTTGTCTAATGTAGGATTCTAGTTGCTCAACTGTCTTAGGTCTTTTTTGTCATATCTTCCGTTTTATGATGCGCCAAATGTTTTCTATGGGTGAAAGATCTGGACTGCAGGCTGGCCAGTTCAGTACCCGGACCCTTCTTCTACGCAGCCATGATGCTGTAATTGATGCAGTATGTGGTTTGGCATTGTCATGTTGGAAAATGCAAGGTCTTCCCTGAAAGAGACGTCGTCTGGATGGGAGCATATGTTGCTCTAGAACCTGGATATACCTTTCAGCATTGATGGTGTCTTTCCAGATGTGTAAGCTGCCCATGCCACACGCACTAATGCAACCCCATACCATCAGAGATGCAGGCTTCTGAACTGAGCGCTGATAACAACTTGGGTCGTCCTTCTCCTCTTTAGTCCGAATGACACGGTGTCCCTGATTTCCATAAAGAACTTCACATTTTGATTCGTCTGACCACAGAACAGTTTTCCACTTTGCCACAGTCCATTGTAAATGAGCCTTGGCCCAGAGAAGACGTCTGCGCTTCTGGATCATGTTTAGATACGGCTTCTTCTTTGAACTATAGAGTTTTAGCTGGCAACGGCGGATGGCACGGTGAATTGTGTTCACAGATAATGTTCTCTGGAAATATTCCTGAGCCCATTTTGTGATTTCCAATACAGAAGCATGCCTGTATGTGATGCAGTGCCGTCTAAGGGCCTCTGCATGCTCTTGCAACAAGGCTTTCGCAGATAGCTTTTCGCAGACAGTTGTAATTTATCGTTGAGCGGGGAGTAATAGGCGTGCGCGATGTTATTCACCACCACAACGCAAGGGGGCGCGAAGTCGCAAAATCGCTAGGAGTAGTTGGTGGGTGTGGTTAATGGAGTGTTTATCCTCCGGTTACTTATGACTAGAACTGGAGTCGTATAGATGTACGTACTTCCTCACTTCCTCGATCAACCGCTCTTCGTGCTGCTCCATCTTCGCTCGCGTTTTTAAAAATGGCGGTAGTGAAAGCAAACCAGTAGGGAAGCGGAAGTGCGTGTAGAGTGGACCAATCAGAGCCCTCTTGTCTGCGATGCCATCTGCGAGGACTGCGTTGTCAGCATAAATTGGCCTTAAGGGCCCGAAGATCACGGGCACCCAGTCAGGTTTTCCAGCCTTGACCCTTACGCACAGAGATTCTTCCAGATTCTCTGAATCTTTTGATGATATTATGCACTGTAGATGATGATATGTTCAAACTCTTTGCAATTTTACACTGTCGAACTCCTTTCTGATATTGCTCCACTAGTTGTCGGCGCAGAATTAGGGGGATTGGTGATCCTCTTCCCATCTTTACTTCTGAGAGCCGCTGCCACTCCAAGATGCTCTTTTTATACCCAGTCATGTTAATGGCCTATTGCCAATTGACCTAATGAGTTGCAATTTGGTCCTCCAGCTGTTCCTTTTTTGTACCTTTAACTTTTCCAGCCTCTTATTGCCCCTGTCCCAACTTTTTTGAGATGTGTTGCTGTCATGAAATTACAAATGAGCCAATATTTGGCATGAAATTTCAAAATGTCTCACTTTCGACATTTGATATGTTGCCTATGTTCTATTGTGAATACAATATCAGTTTTTGAGATTTGTAAATGATTGCATTCTGTTTTTATTTACAATTTGTACTTTGTCCCAACTTTTTTGGAATTGGGGTTGTAAATCTTGCCTGAATCTGAACACTTGTACTTCCTTACTAGTAATATGGCACGCAAAAAGGGTCATAATCCATAGGGTGTCCAAACCTGTCAGTAGGCAGGCCTTTCAGTTACATGAAACCTGCAACGGATAACATTGTAGGCGCCCAAATTAAGATCAAGCGCCCAAAATATTCTACCAAAAGTTTAAAAAAAAAAACGAAATGTTGATTAAATAAACTTGGCTGCATAAAACCCAATGTCTTGACTTTCTTCTTTAAAAACACCGAAATTAGCGAGAATTAGCATGCGTTTCTCGTAATTGACACGAAATCCGCACCATTCCCATGTTGTTCCGGGTTCGTCAAACTAGCCGTAAGCCTTGCGCAGAGCACGAATTCTCCAACAGCGATTGGCACGCCATGATTTCGTGGAGGAGCGAGACTCGCGTACCAATGACCAGAGCAGGATTTCCACATTAGGGAAATCTTCTTTCTTCTTTTATGGCGGTTGGCAGACAGCCTTTAGTATAGGTAATCGTATGGGGCCGAGTAAAATTTAAGGATTAATTTCATGGGTGATTTCGCGACTCGGGCAATTTCAAAACTTGGAAATCACAAGTGAAATTGATCCTTAATTTTACGAGGAACCATACGATTACTTGTTTATAATATATAGGGCCAAATTCATACTTCGGAAGCCATTCAAGTTCACATTTGTCATTCACGTTTTCTGAATCAATCAGGATGCAAGACTATCTTGCACGTTTGAATCAGTTTCTAAAGCATCTTTCATCATGGCATGGCGACACGACACAAGGATTTTGAAAGTGGTTTACAAAATTTTATGGAACTTCTTTACAAAAGCCATTTTGTTGACACAATTTGCTAATTTTTGTAACCGTAACCAAGCAACGAACTGGCCAATAGCATTTCAGAAATACGGCCCTGTGTTAAGGAAAAAAGCCCTCCTTGATTGACCAATCAGAATTGAGTAATTTGGCCCTATGTATTATAAGGTGCATTACTGCCACCTTCTGGACTGGAGTGTGAGCCAGAACGTTTACTTACCCTATTGTGCTAAATGCTCCCTAATAATTCCTGTATCATTTTAAAAACCTAAAAATAGCCCTGTATTCCACATTATCTGACCTCAACTGCAATATCTCTGATACCGAGCATCATGTGATTTTAAATCAGGTGAAAGACTGAGCTATTCAGGACACAACTGTGTGTATTTAAGGTACAGCTGATCTTGCATCTTAAATCCGCACAGTTGTGTAAGTGTGGGTGGAAGGAGTGACTTTGAGCTTGGGCCTCATGTTGATGATGGTCTTAGACACTGGCCTTTCATTTAAACGGAGATCTTTTACCCGACCACATGCTGTGAATTGCGCTGCCGATTCTTGTGACGTGACCGAAAAGCCTTTAGTGTCGCAGGTCTGCTGCAGGTTCGTCTCTTTGACGGCAACAGTGCAGAACTTGCTTTTTCATTCCCAGGCTCCTTTCCTCCAGGCTCTCCTCAGGCCCCGATACATCTTTTAAATCCTAACTATTCTCGTTATTTTTGTCATGTACATCAAGAGGGATTAATGCTGTAGACATTTTGCAATAAAGGTAAAAAATAACATTCATAGATTTCTTTATTTATTCATAACTTTGTAGCTAAAAAAGCAGCAGCAGGTTTAAACACGGAGCACTTTGCGCGTGCAGAAAATCCCAAATTACCCTGAATCACGATGGAAAAAGCCCAAATTCAGAAATGCATGATTTGTAGCCCAAATTATGGAATTGAAAGGCCTGGTAATAGAAGTCGAACGGTACCTGGATGATCCACATCTGTAGTGTGCAAACGTCCGACACTACACTGTCCCATAACTCAGCTGGACCCTGAATACAGAGATGCCTACTAGTACGGATTGGCCGTATTTTGTACGGAAAAGTTACGTAAATACGATGTCACGGCAAACAGTGTTATTCTGTACGGAATTATTATAAAGTCTTAAAAAATTCCAGTGAGTTGTTTTTAAATGTCCAAGCGACTTTTTCAATCCATGCACAATTCACGGCTAGGCTACTTATTTTTACGACAACCGCACATGCTGTGTGTGACATGCGCAGATTCCGCACATTTGTTCGCGCTATTTTCGATACGGTAGAATGGCCGTGCATTACACCCAGTCAAAAGGGCAATGAATACGCACACTGCAAACTGTGTAGAACTGACATTAACATCACTCATGGTGGTCGCGATGACTGCACGCGGCATGTCAACTCCAAAAAAAAAAAACATATGGAGTATGCTGAAATGGCGAGTCAGGCGGAAAGTAAATCTGGGGTATCCAGCAGTTTTTTACGAAATCTGTGGATGAAAAGACACGGAACGTGACACGTGCTGAAGCGGTGATGGTTGACCTGTGCTTGGAGTTGAACTTGCCGATTAGTGCCATGAAATGTGAGTTAAACTTATTCAGTTTCTTTTTACATGTCTGATTTTTATTCACGGAAATATCAAACACTGGCTGGACTTCTTTAATTCAAAGTCTTTTCAGTGTTGCAAGTGCAAATGTACATGTAGTATGATCAAAAACAGAATTTTATGATTAGTGCTGTTGGGATTGCGGCAAAAAATTGATCATTCCACTGTTTTAAATACAACCCTGATTCCAAAAAAGTTGGGACAAAGTACAAATTGTAAATAAAAACGGAATGCAATGATGTGGAAGTGTCAAAATTCCATATTTTATTCAGAATAGAACATAGATGACATATCAAATGTTTAAACTGAGAATATGTATCATTTAAAGAGAAAAATTAGGTGATTTTAAATTTCATGACAACAACACATCTCAAAAAAGTTGGGACAAGGCCATATTTACCACCGTGAGACATCCCCTTTTCTCTTTACAACAGTCTGTAAACGTCTGGGGACTGAGGAGACAAGTTGCTCAAGTTTAGGGATAGGAATGTTAACCCATTCTTGTCTAATGTAGGATTCTAGTTGCTCAACTGTCTTAGGTCTTTTTTGTCGTATCTTCCGTTTTATGATGCGCCAAATGTTTTCTATGGGTGAAAGATCTGGACTGCAGGCTGGCCAGTTCAGTACCCGGACCCTTCTTCTACGCAGCCATGATGCTGTAATTGATGCAGTATGTGGTTTGGCATTGTCATGTTGGAAAATGCAAGGTCTTTCCTGAAAGAGACGTCGTCTGGATGGGAGCATATGTTGCTCTAGAACCTGGATATACCTTTCAGCATTGATGGTGTCTTTCCAGATGTGTAAGCTGCCCATGCCACACGCACTAATGCAACCCCATACCATCAGAGATGCAGGCTTCTGAACTGAGCGCTGATAACAACTTGGGTCGTCCTTCTCCTCTTTAGTCCGAATGACACGGCGTCCCTGATTTCCATAAAGAACTTCAAATTTTGATTCGTCTGACCACAGAACAGTTTTCCACTTTGCCACAGTCCATTTTAAATGAGCCTTGGCCCAGAGAAGACGTCTGCGCTTCTGGATCATGTTTAGATACGGCTTCTTCTTTGAACTATAGAGTTTTAGCTGGCAACGGTGGATGGCACGGTGAGTTGTGTTCACAGATAATGTTCTCTGGAAATATTCCTGAGCCCATTTTGTGATTTCCAATACAGAAGCATGCCTGTATGTGATGCAGTGCCGTCTAAGGGCCCGAAGATCACGGGCACCCAGTCAGGTTTTCCAGCCTTGACCCTTACGCACAGAGATTCTTCCAGATTCTCTGAATCTTTTGATGATATTATGCACTGTAGATGATGATATGTTCAAACTCTTTGCAATTTTACACTGTCGAACTCCTTTCTGATATTGCTCCACTATTTGTCGGCGCAGAATTAGGGGGATTGGTGATCCTCTTCCCATCTTTACTTCTGACAGCCGCTGCCACTCCAAGATGCTCTTTTCATACCCAGTCATGTTAATGACCTATTGCCAATTGACCTAATGAGTTGCAATTTGGTCCTCCAGCTGTTCCTTTATTTTGTACCTTTAACTTTTCCAGCCTCTTATTGCCCCTGTCCCAACTTTTTTGAGATGTGTTGCTGTCATGAAATTTCAAATGAGCCAATATTTGGCATGAAATTTCAAAATGTCTCACTTTCAACATTTGATATGTTGTCTATGTTCTATTGTGAATACAATATCAGTTTTTGAGATTTGTAAATTATTGCATTCTGTTTTTATTTACAATTTGTACTTTGTCCCAACTTTTTTGGAATCGGGGTTGTACAATTATAAATGTCATTTTATCCAATGTCTCTTCTGAAGCATTATGCTGAAGTATTTATATATTGGGACATTAAGATAACAATGTCGGACTCTCTTTGGCATGAAATAAGAAATTTTTTTTAAATTTTATTAGAATCCGTTAACAGGTAGAACATTTTGCCAGGCAATATAATATAATACTTTTGAGGAGTTACATTCAATACCAATGACTGGTAGTCAACCGTAATGTCTGCAAACAGGGAACACTATTGTATTTATAAAAATGTGATCTATTGTATGCTCGAGAAATTTGTTGAGTGGAAATTCAGTTGAGATGGCTGCTCGCGTTTTGTTTATTCAATTCACACAAAACAGTACTTTTTAATAATTTAAATGTTAAACATATTGGTATATACACTTCTTTATAATGGAAATGCGCATAAATTAATGTTACTGAAAGTCATTCCAAAATACTGAAAAATGTTTTCAAGAATACTAAAATTCAAAATTTGGGGTAGGCATCTCTGTGAATAGAAGAAGAAAGCCATGAGGGGGGAAAAATAGAAAAGATGGTGGACGGAAGTGAAGTCAGTTGTTGGAGCATTCAAAGAGTGTCTCTGGCGGTGTATAAACTGAGGTATCGAACAGTTCAAACGTTTCTTCCATTGCAAAAATAATTTTTTCGTAGCATTCATGAGTATACGTCATCTGTAAACATTAGGGCTGTAACGATACACCCAACTCATGATTCGATTCGTATAGCGATTTTTGACCCACGATTCGATACGCCCACGATTTTTTTTAAATGTTTTTTTTAAAGTAGTAAATTTGACTTATTAACATTTACTTACTTACATTAACTATTTAATAACAAATAATTCAGACCACTGCAGAGAATGAGTAATATGTATGCAAAAATGAACAAATGTATATCCAAAGACTGTTTTATTTCTCAAAACAATACTGTTGAGCCGGAAGCTCTGTTTTTTTCGGTTCTGAAAGTCATTTTTCCAAATCGTGTAAATCCGTTAAGATTTTTTTTTGGGGGGTGGCTCTGTCACTGTCTCACTCTCATAGGGCCAATGATTTTCTGTGATCGCAGAAAACAGATGGAAATTACGGAATTTTTATGGTGAAACATTGCTCGCGTGTCAAAATGTAACTGCCGCAGAAGGCTTCCGCCCAAGCAGACATGCCTTCAGTGTTGCCAGATATTGCTAACGTTTTCCACCCCAAAATATGTTCAAAACCAGCCAAAAAGCACCTAAACCCGCCCAATCTGGCAACACTGCATGCCTTTCCGGTCAAGTGATTGTGATTGGCTTGTGGCACACCTAGCCAGCCAATGAGCTGCTTGTTTACAGATTCGCTCCCTGCGTCGCAACCAGAATGGCGACCGCTTAAAAGAAACGAATGCTCTGCCAGTGGCGAGTGTGGACGTTGTGTGACTCGCAGAAGATTGTCGCAGGTCGGCGAAAAAACGACTTACTAATAGATATAAAAAATAAGTAATTTAAGTAAGTTTAAAATGTAATTTAAATAAAAAGTAAAGTATTCATAAATTGAAGTTTGGAAGCGCCTCTGTTTTTGGGCTGAGGAGAAGTTTGAAAGGGTGTACCGCGATTCTGCCTTCTTGTATCACGATACGGATCGTGGCTCTGCGTATCGCGATTTCGATACGCATATCTTTACAGCCCTAGTAAACATGTGGGTCGGAGGATGGTGAAGACAGTGGAGTATGTCCACATTGTATCTTTAGCTACTACTCGCTGGCATACTCGTAGCGCTACATGCTACAGTAAAGGTCAGCTAGTAAGTAGGGACGTAACCAACACAGTGTTCGGACCCAGCCTTTCTCTTCCACGGCACTGTTGGTCATGCCGGTGTTTCTAAACGTCCACAATAACGCGAGCATCCATGTTAAATGTTTGTAATAGAACGTCTAACTGATCATCAGGACACGCCTACCAGCTCCGCGATGACGAATAAGTGTTTTGCGAGCTGTGTCGTAGTTATTTTCTGGATCCAGCACGTTGTTATGGTAACGCTGTCATGGGATTACCGCAGTAGCTAAGTGTCGTTTCTGACACTCTGCTCTCCCCATCTGTAGTGTGAGAGCGCTCTGCGCTCGGCTGGGCTCCGTTTAAAGGCTGATTGGAAGTGTGTGAGAGATGAGTGGCGAGCGCGGTGTTGGTCGTTGTAGCGACGTCACTTTCACAGAGTTAATTGCAGTGCAGTGAGAGTTTTATTGAACACGTTAAATAGCAAACAGGTTGTGTTCTCTTTCTCTAGCTGTATATCACACACTTCTTATCTCATTCAATCTTTTCTGTTCCTCTTTTTCCATGTCTGTCACTTTTTTTTTATCCTTTGTCCCCATCTGTCTGTGTTCCTGTCTTTTTCAGTCTGTATCTCTCCCTCTTTCCATCTGTCTGTTCGTCTCTGTTGTATGTTTCCCTCTATCCATTTCTCTCTTTTTGTCCATTTTTCTGACTACTTTCTCCTTTGCTCTCACTGTCTTTCTCTGGTGTTGTTTCTCTCTCTGTTTATCTCTTCCTCTTTCCATGTCCATCACTGTTTCTTTTGTCCCCTGTCCATCTGTCTGTTCCTCTGTCTTTTTCAGTCTCTCTTTCTGACTTCTTTCTCCTTTGCTTTTTCAGTCTCTCTTTCTGACTTCTTTCTCCTTTGCTCTCACTGTGTTTCTTTCTCTTTCAGTTTATCTCTTCCTCTTTCCATGTCTCACTGTTTCTTTTGTCCCCTGTCTGTTCCTCTCTTTTTCAGTCTCTCTCTCTGACTTCTTTCTCCTGTGCTCTCACTGTCTCTCTGGTGTTCTTTCTTTCTCTCTTTCAGTTTATCTCTTCCTCTTTCCATGTCTCACTGTTTCTTTTGTCCCCTGTCCATCTGTCTGTTCCTCTGTCTTTTTCTTTCTCTCTCTTTCTGACTTCTTTCTCCTTTGCTCTCACTGTGTCTCTTTCTCTGGTGTTGTTTCTTTCTCTCTTTCAGGGTATCTCTTCCTCTTTCCATGTCTCACTGTTTCTTTTGTCCCCTGTCTGTTCCTCTGTCTTTTTCAGTCTCTCTCTCTCTCTCTCTCTCTCTCTCTCTCTCTCTCTCTGACTTCTTTCTCCTGTGCTCTCACTGTCTCTCTGGTGTTCTTTCTCTCTTTCAGGGTATCTCTTCCTCTTTCCATGTCTCACTGTTTCTTTTGTCCCCTGTCTGTTCCTCTGTCTTTTTCAGTCTCTCTCTCTGACTTCTTTCTCCTGTGCTCTCACTGTCTCTCTGGTGTTCTTTCTTTCTCTCTTTCAGTTTATCTCTTCCTCTTTCCATGTCTATCACTGTTTCTTTTGTCCCCTGTCCATCTGTCTGTTCCTCTGTCTTTCTCTCTTTCTGACTTCTTTCTCCTTTGCTCTGTGTCTTTCTCTGCTGTTGTTTCTTTCTCTCTTTCAGTTTATCTCTTCCTTTTTCCATGTCTATCACTGTTTCTTTTGTCCCCTGTCCGTCCATCTGTCTTTTTCAGTCTCTCTCTTTCTGACTTTTCTCCTTTGCTCTCACTGTCTCTCTTTCAGTTTATCTCTTCCTCTTTCCATGTCTATCACTGTTTCTTTAGTCCCCTGTCCATCTGTCTGTTCCTCTGTCTTTTTCAGTCTCTCTTTCTCCTTTGCTCTCACTCTCTCTCTGTTGCGTCTTCTGTTTTTTTTTCTTTCTTTCAGTCTTTCTTCATTACTCTTGTCATTCTTTCCATCTCTCCTTGTACCTATCTCTTTCTCTTCCTCTTTCCCTGTCTATCACTGTTACTTTTGTCCCGTCTCTCTGTATTGTCTGTTTCACTCTCTATTTACTACTTTAGTCCGTTTTTTTTTTTTTTTTTTTTTTACTTCTCCCCTCTTTCGTCTTTGCGCTCTCTCTCTCTCCCTCTCTGAGCAGTATATAATGGGGGAGATGTAAATGTTGTGTAAGACTCTGAGGAATCAGGAACAGGCAGTCTAATCTAGGCTTTGCTGCAAACAATATTTCCACTGACGTTCCTGTTGGTAGTCGTGTTGTTTTGAATGTATTAGATTAAGGAGTGATTTATAGTAGACAGTATTACGTTACATTACATTACTTCCTGTTGACTTGGGCATCAGCTTTCGCGTAAGCCTGAAACCCGAATGCAAAACCTGACCGTCTGCTTCATCTCCACTGGTGTTTACTAACTACTTTTTTTTTTTTTAATCCATTTTCAATACAGTCAAACCTCGGGTCACGAACGTCCCTATTCACGAACAAATCGGGCTACGAACACCATTTCCGAACAAATTTTGCTTCGATGCGCGAACGCACAAACTGGCAGGCTTCTGCACCACGTGAGGCGTGTGGCAGCATCAGTTGTACTCAAGGTGGCGCGCTGTGAACATTGTTCGTCATTGCGTTGTGTTGTTACGATTTCTTTTTTGCATTAAATTAACCCTCATTGTGGCTCCCAAGAAAGTGAAAAGTGTTAGTGATAGTTATGTTAAGAAGCCTAAACGTATTACTATTGAAACGAAGAAGGAAATAATAGTTAAACATGAGCGTGGTGTTCGTGTTTCTGATCTCACCAAGCAACTATCAACCACAAAGGTAAAGTGTACTGTACAATTGTTTTATTACTGTATTTTTCTATAATTTAAGGTTATCTTTAATTCCTTTCTGTATTTTTTCCACACAAACCCGTAAAAAGTTACAAAAAACCTGTTTCTGTGGCTGCTGAACGGATTAATTGGATTTACATTAATTTAAACGGGAAAAATTCACTCGGTTTGCGAACGGAGTCAAAGAATGAATGAATGAAGTTCGTAACCCGAGGTACTACTGTATTTGTTTATTCATAAGTTCTAAAACTAGTCACTTTCTGGCCAAGTATGCTGCATTTTATTTGACACTTGGCCTTAAACGTGTGTGGGGGGTTTTGTGTATGGGGGTCACATGACAGCGTTCTGTCAGGATTTATTGATTTGATGCAGAACAGGATTTTTTGTTTGTTGAGACTGAGAGCTTCCTTGTATTCTGCATCTCTCGCTCGCTCTCTTTCATGTATATACTCCAGATTACTTGTATTGTCGTTCCTCCTTTTGACATTTTTACAGAGCACATTTTACTGTGCTTTTATTGTCCTAATTAATCATGAGCTACATCCAGGTCGCTGTCATGGCAACATGCGCTTGGCTTCCGTCACACACAATCACACCGTTTTGAATGCTGGCATCGGAGCACGAGTAAATGACCACGGTATTGGACTGATTTACTTGATTTCAGTATTATGAATACTGGACAGTAATCAAAACTCTGGACACTGAATAGAGTTTAGCTTGAAGTGCTCCTCCTCCTTTAGGTTTGTGAAAATGTAGAACAGAAGACTGTAATCAACTCCTCTTGACATGGAACATTTTGTATTTATTGATCTGATGAAGACCAATACCCTGTCCACACTAGGGATTTTGTACCGATACGAAACTACTTTCGTACTGCAACACCTGTCCACACTAGCAACTATACCGGTACTGTAGCGGTATAACTGTATCGGTACGAAACCCACAAATGTATGGGTTTCGTACCGGTACAGTATCGGTACTATAGCGCTTGGCTGTAGTGTGGACCGATGAAGTAGCTCTGTATCGATACAAATATAATGCGCATGCGCAATGAACCATTCCTACGTCTTCCGGGTTATTCATACAATACAATACAATACACACGCGCTTTCCAGCTGTAAATAAAATGTCAAAATGGCTCAAAATGACCGTGGAGCTACATGGAGCGGAGAAAGGGGGAGAAAGGGAGGGGAAGAGAAGGAAAGGGGGAGAAAGGGAGGGGAAGAGAAGGAAAGGGGGAGAAAGGGAGGGGAAGAGGAGGAAAGGGGGAGAAAGGGAGGGGAAGAGGAGGAAAGGGGGAGAAAGGGAGGGGAAGAGGAGGAAAGGGGGAGAAAGGGAGGGGAAGAGGAGGAAAGGGAGGGGAAGAGGAGGAAAGGGGGAGAAAGGGAGGGGAAGAGGAGGAAAGGGGGAGAAAGGGAGGGGAAGAGGAGGAAAGGGGGAGAAAGGGAGGGGAAGAGGAGGAAAGGGGGAGAAAGGGAGGGGAAGAGGAGGAAAGGGGGAGAAAGGGAGGGGAAGAGGAGGAAAGGGGGAGAAAGGGAGGGGAAGAGGAGGAAAGGGGGAGAAAGGGAGGGGAAGAGGAGGAAAGGGGGAGAAAGGGAGGGGAAGAGGAGGAAAGGGGGAGAAAGGGAGGGGAAGAGGAGGAAAGGGGGAGAAAGGGAGGGGAAGAGGAGGAAAGGGGGAGAAAGGGAGGGGAAGAGGAGGAAAGGGAGGGGAAGAGGAGGAAAGGGAGGGGAAGAGGAGGAAAGGGAGGGGAAGAGGAGGAAAGGGAGGGGAAGAGGAGGAAAGGGAGGGGAAGAGGAGGAAAGGGGGAGAAAGGGAGGGGAAGAGGAGGAAAGGGAGGGGAAGAGGAGGAAAGGGGGAGAAAGGGAGGGGAAGAGGAGGAAAGGGAGGGGAAGAGGAGGAAAGGGGGAGAAAGGGAGGGGAAGAGGAGGAAAGGGGGAGAAAGGGAGGGGAAGAGGAGGAAAGGGGGAGAAAGGGAGGGGAAGAGGAGGAAAGGGGGAGAAAGGGAGGGGAAGAGGAGGAAAGGGGGAGAAAGGGAGGGGAAGAGGAGGAAAGGAGGGGGAGAAAGGGAGGGGAAGAGGAGGAAAGGAGGGGAAGAGGAGGAAAGGGGAGAAAGGGAGGGGAAGAGGAGGAAAGGGGGAGAAAGGGAGGGGAAGAGGAGGAAAGGGGGAGAAAGGGAGGGGAAGAGAAGGAAAGGGGGAGAAAGGGAGGGGAAGAGAAGGAAAGGGGGAGAAAGGGAGGGGAAGAGGAGGAAAGGGGGAGAAAGGGAGGGGAAGAGGAGGAAAGGGGGAGAAAGGGAGGGGAAGAGGAGGAAAGGGGGAGAAAGGGAGGGGAAGAGGAGGAAAGGGGGAGAAAGGGAGGGGAAGAGGAGGAAAGGGGGAGAAAGGGAGGGGAAGAGAAGGAAAGGGGGGAGGAAGGGAGGGGAAGAGAAGGAAAGGGGGGAAGGGGGGAGAAAGGGAGGGGGGGAGGAAGGGAGGGGACGAGAAGGAAAGGGGGAGAAAGGGAGGGGAAGAGAAGGAAAGGGGGAGAAAGAGAAGGAAGGGGAAGAGAAGGAAAGAGGGAGAAAGGGAGGGGGGGAGAAAGGGAGATTCGTTTTCTTTGTTTCTTTCTCAACTGCCTCGTGCGTTTTATACAATTCGACTGAATAAATGACCACCAGAAATACAGACTGTGCTGTACACTGACAACAAAAAGCACACACACGTTGTTTCATCCGCCATATTCTCGGAAGGAAGTTACTCGGTAACCACGGAAACATTTCGCGCATGCGCATTTCAACTACCGTGAAAGAAAACCGCAAACATTTCTCGCTAGTGTGGACAGATGCACTAAACTGTACCGGTATACTTTGTATCGATACAGTTATACCACTTTCGTACCGGTATAAGTGTGAACACAACACAAGTTTGATATATTTGACCATTTTTCTGAAATTTGTTGACTTTTTTTTTTTTTTTCCCCTCCTTCACTGTAGATGGTTCCACGGTAAGATTACGCGGGACCAGGCCGAGCGGTTGCTCTACCCTCCGGAGACGGGGCTCTTCCTGGTGCGCGAGAGCACCAACTACCCCGGCGACTATACGCTGTGTGTGAGCTGCGAGGGGAAGGTGGAGCACTATCGCATCATCTACCACAACGGCAAGCTCTCCATCGATGAGGAGGAGTACTTTGAGAACCTCATGCAGCTGGTGGAGGTGAGGAACCTGCCGTCTCAAATTTCAGTGCAGGATGAGAACAGAAACCGACGGTTTTGAGTGTTAATATCAGGGTGAACACGGTAAGAAGTCTCAGGTCGAGTTTGTGGCCTTAGCTTGATGATGATGATGGCTCGGTCACTCGGTGTCTGAGACGTTTCAGATTTGTTTTTTGTGGGAATGTCCACTACGTAGCATTTGAGCTGATACAAACCTCAAAGGTTTTTGAGATGTAGTCTAATGATGTCCTCGAACAGGTTTCTGTAAAATATCCAATCAAGTTAGCTTAGCCATCTGGCTTGCATTCACAGAAATGTGGTTTGGGGTCTTTTTTTTTTTTAAAAAGGTTATGACTTAAAAATCCTCAGAAAACCTGTCAGGTTAGCTGCCTGCTAGCTGACTCATGATAGCAGGTAATTCATATTCAGGACACAACTTAAAAATCCTGTCAGAAATCCTGTGAGCTTGACAATTTAAAGCAACCCTGTCAGGTTAGCTGTCTGCTAGCTGGCTAATTAAGGTAGGTAATCCGTATTAGCTAGCTGGCTAACTTTGGCAATAAAGAACATGAACATTCATGACGAGGATACGATTTAAAAATCCTGTGTGAGCTAGCTGGCTAGCATTAGCAGTAATTTGTGTTCATAAAGAGGGTATGACTAAAAATCCTGTCAGGTTCGCTCACGTTATCTACCTGGCTAACGTTAGCTATAAGTAACGTGAACATTCATGACTAGGATATGACTTAAATCCTGTGTGAGCTAGCTGGCTAACATTCGCAGTAATTCGTGTTCCTAAAGAGGGTATGACTTTTTTATTTAAAAAAAAAAAAATCCTGTCAGGTTCACTTGCATTATCTAGCTGGCTAACTTTAGCAGTTAGTTAGCTAGCTGGGTAAAGTTACTAGTCAGTCCATGTTAGATAGCTGGTTAATGATATCAGTGTATATATTGTAAGCATTTATTAAAAGGGTTTGACAATTTAAAGCAATCCTGTCAGGTTAGCTGTCTGCTAGCTGGCTAAGGTAGGTAGGTAATCCATATTAGCTAGCTGGCCTAACGTTGGCAATAAAGAACATAAACGTTCATGATGAGGATACGACTTAAAAATCCTGTCAGAAATCCTGTGTGAGCTAGCTGGCTAGCATTAGCAGTAATTTGCGTTCATAAAGAGGGTATGACTAAAAATCCTGTCAGGTTCGCTCACGTTATCTACCTGGCTAACGTTAGCAATAAGTAACATGAACGTTCATGACTAGGATGACCGAAATCTTGTGTGAGCTAGCTGGCTAACATTCGCAGTAATTCGTGTTCCTAAAGAGGGTATGACTTTTTTTTTTTTTTTTTTAATATTTATTAAATCCTGTCAAGTTCACTTGCATTATCTAGCTGGCTAACTTTAGCAGTTACCGTATTTCCCGGACTATACGTCGCTCCGGAGTTTAAGTCGCATCAGCCAAAAAATGCATTATGAAGACGAAAAAAACATATAGTCCTGTGCGACGTATATAAGTCGCACTTTTTTGAAGGGTTATTCTATCCATAGAATCTGTGATTGTATCTGATAAGCGGCGCGTGGTTACTGCGCTACTGCATTGTTTATTTAATAAACGAACAGCTGAGCAGTGATAACGTGCCCTTTGCCCTGTAAGTAGCCTAGTCTGATTATTTTAAATACCTACTACTATCTTTAATACTATCACTATCGTTATTACTAATAGCCTATATTATTATTATAAATAATATTAGTAGCCTATTACTGATGCATTAATCAGTTTGCTTTTAGATTATTTTTACCGGTAGGGCTTATTATCGCCCCATGGCTCTTTCATCTGTGTTATTAAAGCTGTAGTCATCATCGAGGAGAGTCATTCTTCATTTTTGTTGAATTTTATTTCATTAAATCAGAGGTCAAGTAGGCTATAGGTATATCATCTCCAAAGACAACCGTCTAGTGAAAAAACAACAACCGCTTTTAAATACCCTACTTAAATCCTTAAAAAGAGTAATTTAACTCATGTCTTGTGTGATCTGATCTCCAATGGTGAAATAAACCGGTTGTGATATGAGTAGTCTGTTATTTTAGAAGATAAATTTAATATATAATTTAATATATAGCCTAATAAAAATATTTTATAACATATCACGACATATTACTGTCTGTAACTGTTTTGTCACTAAAGCGTTTTCTAAGATCATAATGTCTGATATTATTTTTTTTTTTACACACAATAAGCGCGTGTGCGTAAAGTTATAGTAAACCACCCCCCACCTTTTTTTTTTTTTTTTTGAGTCGCCGGACCCACCCACCTCCTGCGTTCCGGGACCTCCCACTTCACAAATTAAGCACTGCCTAAAATCATTACATAACTTATTTAAATAACTATAGGCCTATCATTAATAATAAAACACAGGTCAATCAAGTTTATCAAGCTGGCGATTTCACTCCAAATCAGCAAATCCATTGAATTCCTCATCCTCGGTGTCGCTTCTGAACAACTCTGCCAACTCCAGCGGCAGACGAAGCGCTGTTTCCTCTTCTTCTGCGTGGCTGTCGTCAGACTCAGCATTAGCTCTAGTTATTCCGCGGTGAAAAAAAAAAAAAACATATATACGTCGCACCGGAGTATAAGTCGCATGGCTAGCCGAACCATGAAAAAAAGTGCGACTTATAGTCCGAAAAATACGTTAGTTAGCTAGCTGGGTAAAGTTACTAGTCAGTCCATGTTAGACAGTTGGTTAATGAGATCAGTGTATATATTATAAACGTATATTAAGAGTTTGACAATTTAAAAACAAAATCCTGTCAGGTTAGCTCTCCGCTAGCTGGTTAATGATAGCAGGTAACCCTTATTAGCTAGCTGGCTAATATTGGCAATAACACTTTTTTTTTTAATTTATCAGTAGGTTACAACTTCCTAGAAATCTTGTCAGGTTAGCTTGTGTAAGCTAGCTGGCTAATGTTGATCAGTTAGTCCATGTTGGATAGCTGGCTAATATTTATCAGTAAATATTAAGCATGTATGAAAAGGGTTTGATATTTGACAAAACAAATCCTGTCATGTTAGCTACATGAAGTCCGTTCATGCTAGATTAGATAGATGGCTAAATGTTAGCAGTAAATATTATAAACTTCCCTTTTTTTTAATCCTGTCAGGTTAGCTGACTGCTCGCTGGCTAATGAGAGCAGGTAACGCTTATTAGCTAGCTGGCTAATGTTGGCTATAAATAACATGAACGTTTTATGACTAGGAAACAACTTTTCAGAAATCCTGTCAGGTTAGCTTGTGTAAGCTAGCTGGCTAACATTTAGTCCATGTTAGATAGCTGGCTAATGTTATCAATAAATACTGTAAATGTTTATGAAAAGGGTTTGACGTTAATTTTTTTTTTTTTAATCCTGTCATTGTTGGCTATGTAAAGTTAGTTCATGCTAGATTAGATGGATGGCTAAATGTTAGCAGTAAATATTTAACCTTTTTTTGTTTTGTTTTTAATTCCTGTCAGGTTGACACACATGAAGGATAGCTGCTGTTGGTCGTTAGCTGACGTTAGCAGTTTGTTCATGCTGAACCATCATTATTATTATTATTATTATTATTATTAGAGCGGCAGCTACAATTATCAACACCTTAATCTTTAGGCTGTTGCAAAAGTAGAAGAGACTTTCAATACGTAAATTGTGCATGAATAATTGCTCAAACTTCCACTGGAGGGGAAAAAGTCAATTACTCAGCGTATTCGATCACAAGACACCTTTTGTCCACAATTATCAACATCCAGATGATTATTTATAAACAAAATCGATATGTGGTATTAAATTAACAAAATAGGGGTTTTTTTATTTAAAATTTGTTTTGCATAGACTTGTATTTAGTACAAAATATCTTTTATATAAATATATGGATGTCGGCATTTACGTAAATGAGGAAGTAATTCTAATGTTTGTAAACAAATGAACTGATGTTTAACCTGCATCAGAAAATATTTTGTTCTACTTTAAGTATTTTCGTAGATCACATTTTAATCATTCGTCGTTTGTATTAATTTCTAGTTTTGTAGTTTACCAATAAATATCAACAGGCAATCAATATTGTAAGCACATGAAAATCCAGGTCAAAGGTCGCGTCTCATTCCTCGAACCAAAATATAAAATGTCGACTCATGTTTACAACAAACTGCAAAAAAGTACCATATTTTTCGGACTATAAGTCGCACTTTTTTTCATGGTTCGGCTGGCCATGCGACTTGTACTCCGGTGCGACGTATATATGTTGTTTTTTTGTTTTTGTTTTTTTCATCGCGAGAGGGCGCTATGTAGCTTTGCATGCAAGTATGTGCCGTGTACTCTATTAATACCACTGAAAGAAAAAAAATACCGTTACAACTGACAACAACAAAACAAATTAGCATTACAACAACGACTGAACAGAAATATGCCGCCAAAAAGAAAATCATATACTGCTGAATTCAAGCTGCAAGTAATTAAATATGCAGCCGAAAATGGTAATAGGGCAGCTGAACGAAAGTTTGGATGCAGTGAAAAACTTGTTAGGGACTGGAGAAAAGCGGAGGATAATTTGAAGGGAATGAAGAAAACAAAAAAAGCTAACGTTTAATGTTTTTATCTGATATGACGTTAACTGGCAGGCGCACTTTCTGCCTGTTTTTTTTTTCTCTGAGCGGTGGTTGTTGTTTTTTTCACTAGACGGTTGTTTTTACTACCGTACCTGTCTTTGGAGATGATATACCTATAGCCTACTTGGCCTCTGATTTGATGAAATAAAATTCAACAAAAATGAAGAATGACACTCCTCGATGATGACTACAGCTTTAATAACACAGATGAAAGAGCCATGGGGCGATAATAAGCCCTACCGGTAAAAATATTCTAAAAGCAAACTGATTAATGCATCAGTAATAGGCTACTAATATTAGTTGTTATAATAATAATAATATCGGCTATTAGTAATAACGATAGTGATAGTATTAAAGATGATAGTAGATGTTTAAAATAATCAGACTAGGCTACTTACAGGGCAAAGGGCGCGTTATCACTGCTCAGCTGTTCGTTTATTAAATAAACAATGCAGTCGCGCAGTAACCACGCGCTGCTTATCAGATAGAAGCACAGATTCTATGGATAGAATAACCCTTCAAAAAAGTGCGACTTGTAGTCCCGTGCGACGTGTTTTTTTTTTTTTTTGGTCTTCATAATGCATTTTTTGGCTGATGCAACTTAAACTCCGGAGCGACGTATAGTCCGGAAAATAAAATTCTGAATGGAATAGAAAAATCTGAATATTTCAAACATGTAATTTTTTTATACGCTAGGAATTTAATTCTGCTCTAATTCTATTTATTGCAGTCGGATTCCAAATACTCTCTATAAACATTCCATTCTGTTATGAATCAGAAAAAAAAATTATAAATCACAGCACTTTTTTTAAAGTACTTCAACAATGTTACACAAAAGTTGTAAATGTGCCTTAATTCCACAGGGTGTCGATAATGGTGGACGTCAGTGAAAGTGATCACTATTATCGACATCTCACACACACATGACTTCTCAAACGCGTGTTTAGATACAAAATGGCGGCTGTCAAATGAAAGGGTAAGAAACAAAGTAGGTTTCGACGAGGAGATCATGAAATATCTGTGCATTTGATCAGTAAAACCATGTCCATGATCTTTCCACCGTGCTTACCTGCGAAGATGACGTCTGGGTTTTCTGAAAAAATTGCTGATCGTGCTGAAAAAAATTCCATCTCCGGGAACGAGCTGCGTCATCAGATGACAAGGTCCAAGGGTGAAGCAGGTCTTCTGGTTGATTTTGATTAACCCATAATAACTGTTGTAACTGAAACTCACCTTTAAAAAGTTGTTTAATTGTAGTCGCCGCTGTAGTAGGAAATGGTTTGAACATTTCATGAACAGAGTTATTTTTGTTGGTTTTTTAAAAATCCTGTCGGTTAGTAGTTAGCTTATTTTATCTAGCGAGTATATGCACTTGAATGTAGTGTCCGTTATTCTTAATTAACAATGAAAGATTTGTGTGTGGTTTAACAGGACGGATTTTATCTGTGTAATAAGCACGGTTTTGTGCACTTAAGCCAGTTCCTTTCAATGCTGCTACTTTCTCAGAGCGTCACCCAGTCTGGTCATCTCCCGTGTGTGTGTTTGTTTTACTTGCCCTTTATGTATTTCGGCTTGTTCCAGGATTCCACACATTCCTCTTTTTGTTTTTTCTTTTTGTCGTTCCACTCCCCCGCCCTAGTTGATGCCTGTTGCATCAGGCTGCATACGACTCTCTCACGCTCCCTAATCACCATCACAGTAAACAGTTCAGCACAAGCAGCTGCGCGTGTGTGCGCGCACATGCGCGTGCACGTTTGTGCTTGCTACCTATTGAGGACTGGAATAATTTTTTTAACCAACAGATTTGAGGCTGTTTGAGGGATGAGATTTAGCTTCAGTGTTCAGGTTAGGGTTGGGGTCAGGTATTTAGTTGTGATGGTTAGGGTCAGACACTGGGGAATGCATTATATCAGTGAGTATCCCCATAAAGCTAGAAGTACAAGTGTGTGTGTGTGTGTGTGTGTGTTCAGAGAACTTTTCAATGTTAAACCAATCTTTTTGTTCATTGGTCGTGTTGTGTGCGCGCGCGCTCATGCAGCACACTGTTCCTAAATCATCATGTCATTATTGCCTGAAGTAGCATAGCTGGAATGTTGTTGGCATGTGTACGCAGGCATGTGTCACACACAGCTCCTTTCCTCTACTGACATCTGCTGGCAGAGTGAAAGTGTGTGATGTTTGGGGGGGGGTTGGTTTTTGGGTTTTTTTTTTTTAAATATATAAAGTGTCACAGAAAATGATTTGCGCTTTTTCCTGTACGCTAACCATGTCAGGCTTTGGGTCAAATTAGGTTTAACAGAGCGAAACCTGACCCCTCTCCTCTCTCTCCCTTCCTTCCTTACCTCCCTCCTTTCCTTTCTTCCCTTCCTCCCTCCCTCCCTCCCTCCCTTAGCCTAATTTGTTAGAGAAAGAAGTCTGTTTATACAAAATAACCGTGTGTGTGTGTGTGTGTACTCAGCATTACACCAAAGACGCTGATGGTCTGTGTACTCGATTGATCAAGCCAAAGCTCATGGAGGGAACAGTAGCAGCACAGGATGAGTTCTCCAGGAGTAAGTCAAGACCAACACATACACATTCCACATTTTCCACAACCAAGGTGCTGGTACTGGTTCCGGATCAGGATCTCAATCTGATTGATTGCATTGGTTTGAGAGGGTTTTTTGTTTTTCCCCTCCCCCCTACAATACTATATAACTCCTATATTGTACATTAAGTTTAAGGGCCTTTACACACCGGATACAGCGTGAAAAATGTGTGTGAAAGTATGCACACGGAGTACAATGCAGTTTTTCGCTGTGTAATATTCTCATTCTGTGTGAATGTACTCATGACATAAACAACAGTTCGAAAATATATACTGTATATTGACGTGAATCATTCACATAAAAAAAAAAAAACCCAGTGTGTGACGGCTTTAAGACTTTTTTTTTTCTTTCTTTAATAGAGCAGAAATGGAAATCGTGCAATAAGCATAAGATAAAACGGACACAAAAGGCCTAAGCATCCACTTTAAACCATCAAAAAGCTCGTATGCAGTGGCGTGCACAGATAGACACGAGGTGGTGCTCAAGCACCTGCCCCTCTGTCCAAAAAAGTGCCCTTTTGAATTTTTTTTTTTTTTTACAGTTTACTGAGGCCAATGTCGACATGATCTTTTAGAAAAGCCGCGGCATTAAAAGCGTGTGTGAAAATAATGTCCCGATGTGTGCCCCCTCCGCACACACACCGGACCTCTGTCTCTCTTGCTCTGTCATGTGAACAAGCGTGCAGTGCATTCAATGTGAGGTTGCAGCAGCATAGCGTCCCGGAAGCCACGGCCTTGTCGTAGCGCAGACAACACATCGGGCAGTCAGTCAGCTCTTCCCCTGCCCCACCAGCCAGGTAACACGTGAATCGAGTGAAAATGTATTGTTTGCCCTCTAAGCCCAAGCTGTAATTATTTTGTCGTGAAGTAGCCCGTCGCATACAGAAACAACTGCACATAAGTATTATATTTTTTGCTAGACCATTTTCAGATTTAGGAAAACAAAAATTTTTTTCTATTTTGTTCAACTAGAAATTCCTGGCAAAGTCAAAAAGGCTTGATGTAATAAATTAACATTAAGTGGTTGTTTTACACCTTTAAAAATTAAAACGGGTCAGTGGCGACCCGAACACGAGGAGGGTTAAATCTCAGACTTTTATAATAAGGTGTTCCACATGCGCAAAAAAGTGCCCTTTTTCCCCCCAGAGCACTTGCCCCCCAAAATGTCTGTGCACGCCACTGCTCGTATGTACAGTAAATGTATACATTTTGATTTGAGTGCGCTCTCACTCAAAACTAAATCAGAAATATGATCAAATTGGTATCATTTGTTTGGTTTTTGTCTTTTTTTTATAAATATGACGTGTTGAACTCACTGTAATGTCACTCCTACATAAAATATAAATTGCCTTCATGTTAGTTTAAAAAGCACCACGCTCGATTATTATTATTTCTAGGGCACAAACGTGAGATGACATGAGTTTTATTTCACTTTTTAAAATTGGAGGTCTGCTAATCTGAAACCAGTAATGTCATGGGATGAGGGATCTTATTATGTCGCCATGGCGATGTGTAGCAGTTATTAAAATGGGACATGAACAACTTGGAGGGTTTAAAAAAAAAAAAGTGTGATATTTTGGTCGTCATGGTGATGTAGTGTTGTCTCCTCACATCTCCAGAGTCCTCGGTTTGATCCTGAGCTCCACTGTGTGGAGTCTCGGCCAAGAAACGTGACCGATGTTAGATCGGATCTAATTAAAACTTTTCTGGGCTTTCAGTGGTGTAATGATGATGGATTTGTTTGGCTTCTCAAAGGTCAGAGTTCAGGTTTAGGGTCAAAGTTTTAGGACACGTGTCGTAACTGTCTTTCTGATTTCGACAGGTGGCTGGGCTCTCAACAGAAAGGACCTAAAACTCATTCAGACTATCGGCAAAGGAGAGTTTGGAGGTGTGTCATTGTGTTTCATCTCATCGTGGTGTGTGTGGACTGTTTTTATACTGTAAGTAACGTGTGTGTGTGTGTGTGTGTCCCCCAGATGTAATGGTAGGAGACTACAGAGGGACCAAGGTGGCGGTGAAGTGCATCAAACACGATGCCACGGCACAGGCCTTCATCGCCGAGGCTTCAGTCATGACGTAAGAAAATACTGCAAGTTTAATGATGCTTTTATGTACAAAAATGAATTTAATACAGAAAAATAAACTCTGAATATTTTACAATATGAGGCAAGATTCAGTGCAAAATTAACATCAGCAATCAGGGTGGTTTTATTTATTTATTTATTTTTTATAAAACTAACTAAAAATCATGATGTATCAGGAAAGTGTACTGTGACGCAATTTATCACAATATCAATATTATGTCTTCGTGCTGCCACGCCCTACTCTTATCTTATACACCCATAAATCCGTTGAATCACCAAGCTCTAAACTCCACACCTGATCAATCTGCTTTTATCAGGGAAATAATCAGCTTTTAATATCTTTATTACATTTTGGACATTGGATCCAAAGTGACATAAATGAAAACGTGCAGCAAAATACAGGTGTTATTTACCAGCTGGGAGGTCCGTATGGTGAAATACCGTGACCGAGGTCTTGAAAGTACTGAGCGAGGCCCTCTGGGCCAAGGTCAGTATTCAAGGCCGAGGTCACGGTACTTCACCATACGGACCGACCTTAAGCTGGTAAATAATATATTTATTTTCTTTACCAAATTCTAACAGAAAGCAAGAGCGCCCGAAAGGGAGAGCCGAGCCGCCATTTTGAATCCTCATTCACGGCTGTAATGCAAATGTCTTCCTCCTCGGTATACAAGTGCACTTCCATGGCAGGAAAAAGAAACTACATTTTGCCGCCTATGTAGTCCTCTATTTATACAAATAGGAGTCATTCAGGATTCAGCCATGTTTTTGCTCGACCAGAGTTCTACAGTATTATGACCTTTATATTGCATAAATAAAGCCATTTGGTGAAACTTTGAAGAAGAGATTGTACTGGTTTAAAGTTTTTACCTCACGTAATATTATGTATTAGGATAACATGGTCCAAAATGGGCCTCATTAACTAATTAGATGAAACTGTTAGCAAGTTAGAGGTTTTTAGCTTTCTCCTGAAATGTTTTCTTTTATTCTTCCTCAGGGTAGTAAAACTCGCTTTCGCTGTGAACACTGTCGTTATCGCTATCCATGCTGTAAAATTAATGCTATTCTTCTCAGAAATGCTGGCAAAAATTTAAGATTTTTGATAATCTTATAAATAAATCTTATTTTAAAAAAAAAAGATAAATGTTGACACAATGCTACTGGTGGTGTTTTTTTTTTTTTTTTTTTTTTTTTTTTTTTTGTGAACAAGCGAGTCGCCAGAGGTCCATAACCAGGGTCCGTACCATAGGATACAGACCCACTCACCAGCCAATCAGAGCGCAGGATTTGGACCACAAAAAAAAAAATTACCAGCTGGGAGGTCCGTATGGTGAAATACCGTGACCGAGGTCCTGAAAGTACTGAGCGAGGCCCTCTGGGTCGAGGTCAGTATTCAAGGCCGAGGTCACGGTATTTCACCATACGGACCGACCTTAAGCTGGTAAATAATATATTTATTTTTTTCTTTACCAAATGCTAACAGAAAACGAGAGCGCCCGAAAGGGAAAACCGAGCCGAGCCGCCATTTTGAATCCTCATTCACGGCTGTAATGCAAATGGCTTCCTCCTCGGTATACAAGTGCACTTCCATGGCAGGAAAAAAGCTACATTTTGCCACCTATGTAGTCCCCTATTTATACAAATAGGAGTCATTCAGGATTCAGCCATGTTTTTGCTCGGCGTTAGCAAGTTAGAGGTTTTTAACTTTCTCCTGAAATGTTTTCTTTAATTTCTTCTTCCTCAGGGTAGTAAAACTTGCTTTCGCTGTGAACACTGTCGTTATCGCTATCCATGCTGTAAAATTAATGCTATTATACTGAGAAATGCTGGCAAAAATTTATAAGATTTTTGGTAATCTTAAATAAACCTTATTTAAAAAAAAAAAAAGAGAGAAAAATGTTGACAAAAAATGCTACTATGTTTGTTGTTGTGAACGAGCGAGTCGCCAGAGGTCCGTAACCAGGGTCCATACTGTAGGATACGGACCCGCTCGCCAGCCAATCAGAGTGCAGGATTTGGACCGTGAAAAAAATTATTCAATATTTATATTTTATATATTTAATTAGTGCAAATCAGAGAGAATCTGTTCGTAAATGTTTTTGCTACTACTGAGGGTGATGTGGGTGTTGCACACTTCTGAATTAAAGAGTAAATAAGGCGCTACTGCACTTTTTCTTCCCTATTTGTATTCCAAGAAATCATATTTCCTGTTAGCTGTGCCTGTTGTTGGAATAAGTGTGTTTTTGTGTGCGTGTAGGCAGCTGAGGCACACTAACCTGGTGCAGCTGCTGGGAGTGATCGTGGAGGAGAGGGGCAGCCTCTTTATCGTTACAGAGTACATGGCCAAGGTGAGCAACACTTGATGCTAAAGCTATGAGCTGTGTGTCTCTCACACACACCATCATGCCTCTTCCACCCAGTGTCTGTCTAAGGGTTAATCCTCAGCTTTAAGTGGTTTGATTGGACATTTCAGACTGAGTGAAGTCTAATTTGTGCACATCACTGATATCCAAGAGAGACACGCAAGTGTTATAGGCCACTGTGGACATTGTGATTCCGTTTAAAGCAGTGCTTCTCAACCACTGGGTCACGAAGCACCATCTAGTGGGCTGTGGATTTTTTATTTTTTAAAAGTTTGAAGCCAAATACTAGATAGTTCAGGATGTCTTGGTGTCCCAAATCTGGTAGCTGGTTTGACGTACACCTTTCAAGTGGAATAAATACAGTTTGGGGTAAATTAAGAAGAATAAGACTTTATTTTTGTCACATTAGTCCTCTACATTTAACTCATGCGCACACAGAGCGCGTGCGTAGTGGGCAGAATAAATAAATGCATTTGTGGGATAATTCTATGGATCTGTGATGCCTGCTGGAAGAGAATAGCAGGGAGGATTGGGACCCGAGCGGCTGTGGTTTGTTTACACCCAATAATAAAACGTGTAGTGTCCTAGCAATCATCGCAAAGACAAACAAAAAACCCAGAAATGCCTCATTACCTGGGAATAAACGATACAGGATTTATCTTGTGTCCTGATCCCCAGATCTTTAACCCAGCCACATGTAAAAAGTTGCAGTCCTCCACACTCTTCCAGGTTTTCATCTGTGTCAGTGTAGAACGATGTCTGCAGCACCAGGTAGTTTTAGATGCCGGGGAACTCAACAGATGGATAATTTTCCAACTCCTAATGAGTGAAAAGTTCACGATAAGTTGATCAGCAGAGCTGGTGGGGTCGTGCATGTACAGGTACAAATAATTACAAATACAAAAGACTAAAAATATACACAATCTTGGGGGGGGACACTTAATCAATCTGTTAATTATCTTCACATTAAGTTAATTAATAGTATGCATAACTGTCGTCTTTTGTATTTAGCTCCGGCTATGATGGGATCAAAATTTATTCTACTAATCAAATTTAGCTAGTAAAATTTTCTTTCATAGGAAAAATCATTCTTTGTTAGTGTGTAAGGATCTAATCTAACGGCTAAAAAAGTGGTTTCTGTATCCACTTGTTTTGAGTGAACTTCTTGGTTTTAATAACTTGCTTGTTTGCTGAACACTAACATGGCAATAAGTTCTTGTGTTAATGAACCAGACTCCACTTTTGGATCATTAATCCCTTTTGACTGAGAATGACCTGCATGCATGAGTTTATTTTAGCTTCTGGCACGTCCATACAGTGTTAAATGCAATACCTACAATTTAAAAAGTTTGTATTTGTTTAATTCCTGGGCTCCCATCTGTAACAGGGAGTGATATTGCATTTCATTAATACGTTTTTACAATAAATTATTAGATTCTAACAGAATAGATGAACCAAAGTAATTGGGGATCTTTTTTAATAGGCCCTGACTCGTAATAAGCATGAATAGGTGGGTCTTAAAGTAGAAAAGTTTGCGTACTGCTGGTTTAAAGAACAGATCGTGTCTGTAATACGTGAGAGATTAATGTCTCCTGAGATAAACCGACTCCATTAATCTGCCCCCTCTGTGACCCTGTATGTACCTGCTCATTTCATGGGTCTGCTATCTGGATTAACAAAATATTACATTTTAATTAAGAACTTTAAAGATTCAAGTTCAGGAATCAGATTGAAATCTGTTTAGAATGATTCATGGAGCAACTGGGTTCATTTATAGCTGCAGCTTCAGTCACTTCTGAGTTGGGATTACTAAACTGGAGTCTCTCTCTCTCTCGAATGCTGTTTATCCCCCTGTCTCTCTCACTCGTCTCACTCTGCCCCCTTTTCTTGCTCTCGTGCGCTCTCTCATTCTGCCCCTTTGTCTCATGCCCTGTCTCACTCTGCCCTCTTCTCTCTCTCTCCCCCTCCCCCTCTCTCTGCCTCACTCACTCCCTGCCCCTCTGTCTGTCTCACTCTGCCCCACCCTTCTCTCTCTCTCTCCCCTCTCTGTTGCTCCCTGCCCCCCTCTCTCATGCTCGGTCCCATTCTCCCTCTGTCTGTCTCCCTCTCACACTCACTCTGCTCTCCTCTCTCTTCCTCTCTCTCATTCTGCTCTCCCCTCCCTCTCTCACTCTGCCCCTCTCTTCTGCTCTCTCATTCTGTCCCTCTGTCTCTCTCTCTCATGCTGTCTTGCGCTGCCCCTCTTTCTCTCTCTCATATGCTGTCTCACTCTGTCCCATTCTGCCCGTCTGTGTGTCTCTCTCTCACGCTGCCCCTTGTTGTCTCACTCTGTCCCATTCTGCCCTTGTCTGTGTCTCTCTCTCTCTCTCTCTCTTGCTCTCTTATGCTGCCCCTCTCTTTCATATGCTGTCTCACTCTGTCCCATTCTGCCCCTCTGTCTCTCTCTCCGCTGCCCCCCTCTCATATGCGGTCTCACTCTGTCCCGTTCTGCCCTTCTGTGTGTCTCTCATGCTACCTCTTGCTGTCTCACACTCTGTCCCATTCTGCCCGTCTGTGTGTGTCTCTGTCTCTCTCTCTCATATGCTCTTACGCTGCCCCTCTCTTTCATATGCTGTCTCACTGTCCCATTCTGCCTCTCTCTCTCTCCTCGGTGCCCCCTTCTCTCATATGCTCTCTCACTCTGTCCCATTCTGCCCCTGTCTGTGTGTGTGTCTCTCTCTCTCTCTCTCTCTCTCTCTGTCTCTCTCTCTCTGTCTGTCTCTGTAACAGGGCAGTTTAGTGGACTACCTGCGCTCGCGAGGGCGCACTGTGCTTGGGGTTGAGTGCCTACTCAAATTCTCACTGTGAGTTTTGCTGCCTGCATACAGAAGCTTCATTTTCATCCCTGTTATTGTTGAACCATCTGGAGCAGCCATCTACTCTTCACCCCCCACCCCTCTCTCTCTCTCTCTGTCTCTCTCTCTCTCTCTCTCAGTGATGTGTGTGAGGCGATGGAGTACCTCGAGGCCAACAACTTTGTGCACAGGGACCTCGCGGCACGGAACGTTCTGGTATCTGAGGACAACATTGCTAAAGTGAGCGACTTCGGTCTGACCAAGGAGGCGTCGTCCACTCAGGACACGGCCAAGCTGCCTGTTAAATGGACGTCACCCGAGGCACTTCGAGAGAAGGTTATATCCAAACACATGGAGAAAAAAAAGTGTTATAAAGCAGAAAAGACCATGATGCTCTGATATACAGATCGATATCTCTGTGTAACTGTAGACAGTTTATTATTAATTACAGTATGTTTATGAATCCACACCTTTCTCCATTTACAGCAAAAGAGAGGTGGTTAGAGAGATTTAGAAAAGGGGAAATGGTGCGATTGTCAATGCTGTAAAACTCACTCAATCCTGGGTTAGTGAGTGGAATGTGGAGCTTTTAAAAGAGTCCAGATCAGTCCGGTCTGATCTTCATTACTGTTTTCTGACTTTTTCAGAGGTTTTCCACCAAGTCTGACGTGTGGAGTTACGGCGTCCTGCTCTGGGAGATCTACTCCTTCGGCCGTGTGCCTTACCCCAGAATTGTAAGAGACTTTGTCCTGTTGTTTAAGCTAATTGACACTATTTCAGCTTTGGAGAAAGTTTGTCTTCTGAGCAAAAACCCTGTGTAGGATTTGGTGCAGTATTTATTTGTCCACTAGAGGGCAGTGGACACTTTATGAATGCACAAGTTATTGAGTTTCATGTTGAAGTAAACTTTTGAGGCGACGTTACCTGTAGCCTTGTATTCCTAACCTGAATTATTCAGCAGACGTCTGTGGGTTTTTTTTTTCCTTTTTAAATGAAACCTGCAGTGGTTTTGAGTTAACCTGGGAAATCCCATGCTGCTTTGCACAATCGTTCCGATCTGAAAAGACAGCATGGAAACTATGGTCTAAAGGCTCGCCTGAGTTAGGGAGCCAATCAGAGAGTGGGGAGGGGTGGAAAGACGGTGACGCGTACTACTCGACAAACGGAAGCTTGTAGTTTATTTGGGACTGTTTACGGATCACATTTAACATGGCGGCGAGCGATACGAACCAAACTTTCGATCAAGCTTTAGACACTGTTCTGAATAGTTTAGAGCGAAAGTTTGTTTTAAAAAAAGAACAGCATTTGGCTTTACAGTCTTTCTTCGTCGCTCTAACTACGTCACCAGGTACAACTGCCATGATTGGCCATGGGCTATGTATACGCCAAATGATAGACATTCGCAACGTCCAATAAACGGCCGTTGACAATCGTAAACCACACCTCCCCTACGAGAAATTCAGTAGGCGGATTCCAGACCATATTTCACTTGTGATATGGTCTGGTGTTAACCAGACTAGTTTTGAGTCTCGTCTTTATCCTAAACGGATTTGTTAGCTCATAGGCTGTAGCCGATGAGCTATTGGCATCACCCGTTCGCAATTCACAAAAATCGCTACTCCTTCCTGAGTTTTCAATAGATTTTGATTCTGATTGATTGGAAGATCGAATTGTTCTCATGAACAACAACTTGGCTAATTATAAACGAGTCTGGTTTTTCATGGTACGACCGTGTGAGCGACTGCGTCGCTGATGCTCTGGTTAAACTGTGCAAACGAGTATGATGGAAATTCAAATCTGCAAGCGAGAGGTTTCAGGATGAGACTGACACAAAAGGAAGCTTAACAGACTTGTGCTTATTGAGTTTTATCCAACTTTCAGACACTGGAACAACTTAATTTAATAACTGTTCAATCAGTTCTCTTTGTAGCGCAGGCGAAAAAATTACTGAGTTAAGGTGAAGCACCTCGGGGTCAGACTCCTCAGGAAGAGCGTTTAAAGGAGAACTAAAGGCAAAAAATTTTTTAATCATGGATGCAAACGGCGCGCCTTTTGGCGGATGCCGCCTTTTTCACGGCTGTCTGGGGGACTTGTGTGAATCGTGCAGATCCGATGAGGTTTTTTTTTTTTTTTTTGGGCACGTTGGAGTGTCTGATTATAATTTCAACAAAGTAAATTCTGTATTAAAATTACTAAATAAGCAAATGCCGTTACATTCCATGAAACATAGGAAGTACAAGTATGAGAAGAAAACAGTAAATCAGAAAGCTGAGCACGTAAAGCCAATTGGCTGTGCGCCATTATCTGCTGCTGGCTGCACTTCACTGCACGCGCAAGGATTTCCATCAGTCCAACGTAAGTTACGCAGCCAATTGGCTTTACGTGCGCAGCTTTCTGATTTACTGTTTTCTTCTCATACTTGTACTTCCTATGTTTCATGGACTGTAACGGCATTTGCTTATTTAGTAATTTTAATACAGAATTTACTTTGATGAAATTATAATCAGACACTCCAACCCCACCCACCCCCCCACCCAAAAAAAAAAACCTCATCGGATCTGCACGATTCACACAAGTCCCCCGTGAAAAAGGCGGCATCCGCCAAAAGGCGCGCCGTTTGCATCCATGTTACTCAAAATTCTATTTCTCATTTTATTAAATATCGGAATGCATTTTTGATCGCTATTTTGTCGCTGCTATAGCAAGTTGAGTGTTTGAAATATGCCCTGTAATACATCAGTCCATATGTCAAAGCGACGGCCGTAAACGAGATTCGTTGAGACCTGTGCGAGACATCGTAGGACGGAAGTAAAACGTACAGCGCAAATCAAAGCAACCGACATCTGCCGATCGAACGCTGACGTAATCAAGCCGGAAGTTTTGTTTGTTTTGATAGCAATCAGGAAAGTTTGGGGAAAAAAAAGTAGGCAGTAATCGTCATTTAAACTCGTTTTTGTGCAATACTTCGTTTGGAAAACAGTTTTCAAAACGGCAGCGCTGACCCTTCACGTTTCAAAGTTTTGTGAAGATCGCGCGGATAAGCGACGCCTGCCGTGGACCAAACGAACTAAATTCAACATGGTTAAAAACCGAACAGGCCGATAAGTACAATGTTTAATTGCCAATACGAGTCACGATATAAGGTTACTAAAACCGAAAATGTAATTGAATAACACGTTAATTAAGAAATAAAGCAAGTTTAAAAATGATTTCAGTTCCCCTTTAATGCTAGTCCCTGAACACTGGGCTGTGTGCAGAGAGAGTGCTGATTAAAAAAAAAAAAAAGCACTAGTTTAAAATTTGCTGTTGGAAAACCATGGCATTCCAGAGAGAGTATTTTATTTTATTTTTTTTTCCTCTCAAAAATCTCATTTTACCGTTCTAGTTTTCACGCCAGCTACCAAGTCCACTGTTTTACTCCGAGGTTGCCAGCTGGTCCGATGCATAAAGTTTAAATTGACATCACAGTTGCTTTAAAAATCTTTAATGTGTGTGTCTTGTACGAAGTGAAGACTTGAGCCTTGTGTTTGCGTGTTTAGCCTCTGAAGGAGGTGGTGCCGCGGGTGGAGAAGGGCTACAAGATGGACTCGCCGGACGGCTGCCCCGCTGTGGTCTACGACCTCATGAAGCAGTGCTGGACCCTGGACCCGGTGATGCGGCCTTCGTTCCGTATGCTGCGTGAAAAGCTGCAGCACATCAGAGCTAAAGAACTCTATCTGTGAAGTGGAGGGGGGGCCACGCGCACGCTTTTTACCTGTGAGGAGGCGGGTAAAGACGCAGCGGGCGCCCGCCACATCGAGCAGCGTCTCAGGCTCCGGCTTGTCCTTTCATTCGTCTTTTGGGACTTTTTTTTTTTTGGACTGTTAAATTGGACACACTCGTGCTGTGTTTCTGTGGGGAGTGAAAGCTTATTTAGGAGTGTGTGCGTTAAAGCGCGTATTGTGTCCTGATTGTGCTCTGCCTTCTTTGTCTTTATTATACCATGCTGACGTCCTTTTGCCTAAAAGTATTTGCCCCTGGCATAACCCTGCCCCCTTTTCTCTGTTTGTTGCTGGATGAAGGCTGGCCTTTTCTCCATTGTTTTGTCAGGTGCATTTTCTTTTCTTTCTTTCTAACACCCTCTGTTTCTCTTTCTCCAGAGTTTTCATCTCTCTCCTTCCTGTGTCTTTTGTGTGTGTGTGTGTGAGAGAGAGTGAGTGAGGCGTTCGTTCTGTGCCTGAGTGCCTCCAGATGGCAGGACTGATGCCTCTTGCGTCCCCCTCCTCTGTCACATGGACTTGTTTTTGTTTTTATTCCATTTTTAAGTCTTTTTTTTTTTTTTTAAACGATCGCCTTTTTTGTTGTTTTTGTCTGTGTTTATTTGCTGTCTCCCCACGTCAATCAACATCTGACCTGGGACAAGTGCAAGGAGCTGGAACGATGCACAAATTCTCGCACACACACATGCATAATTATGTACAAACCCACACACACATTTACACATGCATTTCCCAGTAGAGCTCAAACTGCGGCGGCCAAAACGGGACACACAAAGCAGTTTACCCAGAAACCCTTGGGACACGGGGGTGGATGGATCCGAATACGGTAGAACTATTCGTGCGTGAGCTTGTTTTATATTAAAATGTATTTAAAGGACTAAAAATAACCTGAAAAAAAAGGCAGAGAAGACTCAACTGACGGAGATGTGCAGAGGTGAATGGATGGATGGACGAGTGAGTGAGAGAGGGAGGGAGGCTTGGGGTTAATCTGTCAGTGCTTTCAATGTTCTTTGTTTGATTATGCTGCCATGATTACGAATAAATCATTCCATCAGACCAGCGTGCGGACAGTACGAGTGCAAATGTGTATGAGGCCAAAAGGGGAGGGGACAAACTCAGAAATTGACTAAATAACACACTGGTGTTTGTGTGCGCACACAGCGATAAATGTGGTTGTTTAGGCTTTGGTAAAAAATTACCCTTCATTAAGCCACACCCCCAGTGGTTATTAATGTTGTGTCTCGAGCCTAGAACAAGACTTGATGAATTGCTATACATGTATGGAGCAATACAGTCGAAAGTTACAGCACCAGAGTAACAATTTTGTATGCAGTTTGCACTAAAAGGGTTTAAAAAAAAAAAAAAAACTGGAGGTACTGCAGACTTAAATTTGTAAACTAACACTACGTTCACACTGCAAAGCTTAATGCTCAATTCCGATTTTTTTGTGAAATCCGATTTTTTTGTGAGGTCGTTCACATTAACAAATATATGCGACTTGTATGTGATCCTCAGTATGAACGAAAAGCGACCTAAAAGTGTTCCGCATGCGCATTGCAGGATACGACGACGTCACACGCAGTGAGCATGGCCAGTGTTTACGGAAGTAACCTAAAGTTTCCTGTGTATGACAGTAGCCAGCATGGAGTACCTGGCGATGATGCAGTTGTTGCGACGGAGCCAGAACATGCACAATAGCCTGATGTTAAGGAGGAGGTTGAGAAGGAAGAGGGCAGGGGTTTTGGCTCAGGCGTTCTGCGGGGTAGTGACTGCAACCTCCGTTCAAAGGAACATCAAAGCCATGTTGTAACTTTTTTTGAGAGACCCGCCGCCTACTTCAGCGCAGAATAGTGACGTCCGTGGCTTGTTGATGACGTGTAAGTCGGATGAATTCGACCTGGCGGTTCAGACTGAAGTCGCATATGAAAAGATCGGATAGGAATCAGAATTAGGACCATATATCCAAACGGCCTGGGTCGGATTTGAAAAAATCGGATCTGTCGTTCATATTGTCAATAAAAGATCGGATACAGGTCACATATGGGCGAAAAAATCGGATTTGAGTCACTTCAGCCTGCAGTGTGAACGTAGTGTAAATGATATGGCTGTACTGTGATGAAACACATCACTGCTGGTGTTAATATGGACAAAATTGCCTTTTTTTTTTTAAATAAAAATCTGCATTTTACAGGTTGAAAAATGGCTCAAAATGCAGCCTGCTGGTCGAAATCATCCTGAACCTTTAAAGTGCATATTCTGGACCAATTTCATGGGATTTTTTTATATGAAAGAATGTCCCTTTACACACTCATCCAGAAGGGTAATTTTGCACAAGGCCGTCTGTCTACAGCAGAAAAAAATAAAATAAAACGCGTCTGGAAAAATCCCAATGGAGTCTGGAGCCAGATTCGTGACGTCACCTGCGGAAGCGCCAGCAGGCTGTGTGAGCTTTGCACGGTTTCAGTGCACAGCCTGTGTAGACCAAGCGCTCCCATTTCTCTCTTTGTCCGGTCTTTTGGAAAACGATGAGTACTAATCCCATCAAGATTGGTGTTGCTACACCCTCCTACGATACATCTGTTAACCATTTTAATAATTACGCGATAACGTTGAAGAAATTTGCAGAAAACCACCAGGTCATTTTCTCATTAACAAACCAGCGCTGACGTAGGATTCAGAAGGAGGCGTCCCGCACGCGACGTCACGAAAATCAGTGTTTGCCAGGAAATCCAAATACAAAGTTTTTTCAGAGGCGGACCAATTCGCCTCAAACGGCTCGATTTCAACTGAATTTTTCTGGTATTGCGCAAGGTAAAAAAAAAAATTTGTGAAAAATGTGACACACATTTGACCAAAGTTTAATATAAAATAGGAGAATTACATTGATCTTGCTCCTGAATTTACCCGTGATACTCACTTTAAAGGCCAATACTGATGTAGAGTTGATCGTTTGGTGCTTTTCTATTTTTTTTTTTCCCCTTTAAATAAAAAGGAATGCTAACAGCCTCTAGTCAGCCCCCCTAAACCAATCGACGGTTGCTGATCATGACTCATCATTCACAGGAGTGAGTGTACGCTATTTCTCTTCGAAGCCCTTCTCCATCCCTGCCTCAGCCCCTCCTTGCACGTTGCCCACTTTTTAGCATTTTTCATCAAAATCAGAGTTGGAGTTACACTTGAAGCTCAAATCTGTCAAAAAGGCCAACAGTATGATCCGTCAGCAAGCTGTGTCGAGGAGAATCTTTGTTCTAGCATTTCCGAACGGTTAATATGACCTGCAAGTTGTATCCCACTGGCTTGTACTGCACCTGACCTTGTTTTATCACTGATTTTCAACGTCTGTATCTAGACATTATACAGTTAACATCGCCGTGGAGCAGACGCGTGGTTTATTTGATTGGTATGCTGTCAGAGTGCATCATTGTGCTTGTCTCTGCCACATGAACATCAAGCAATCCCAAATAAATAAGTGAAGTGAGAATGGCATCACTTTCGTTGTGTGTGTGAAAGTAGGAGGTAGGCGGAAGCAGTTGGCAAGCTGGTAAGTTTCCTCATTAAACATCAAATGGGTATAAAAACACCAAGTGTGTGTTTTGAAATGGTCTTGATGCACGATAAATGTACTGATTAAAAAGTTCAAAGCAGCCCATAATTTCAAATTATATATTTTAGATGTTATGACAGTATTTTGAAAGCAGGTCTTTTTTTGCTGTAAGGAGGTAGAGGCCACACCTCCTCCACAGACCATCACAAAGGTCACGTGTGACTATAACACACAGAGGTCATGCCTTCTTCACCGAGGCTGATGGAGATGATCAATTACGTCAGTTCCCCTTGTGCCGCCAAAACCACTGTGACCCATCAAGGAAGGCATGGATTCAAGACCTCTGAAGATGTGCTGTGGTATCTGGCACCAAGATGTTGGCAGCAGATGCGGCCTCCATGGAGATGATTTGTTTGTCTAGTAAATCCCACAAATGCTCAGTCACTACCATTAGGGCAGCGGTTCTCAAGCTTTTCTGCTTTTAGCCCCACCTATTCATACTTGTAATGAGTTGGGGCCCGTTAAAAAAGACCCCCAATTATTTTTGCTCATCTATTCTATTAGAATCTAATAATCTTTTGTAAAGTGTATTAATGGGATGCAACATCACTCCCTGTTACAGATGGGAATAAAATAAATGCAATAAAAAATTTCGATTGTAGATATTGTATTTAAAACTGTACGGATGTGCCAGAAGCCAAACCACGCTTCCAGGTCATTCTCAGTCAAAAGGGATTAATGATCCAAAAGTGGAGTCTGGTCCATTAACACAAGAACTTATTGCCATGTTTGTGTCCAGCAAACACGCAAGATATTAAAACCAAGTTAACTCAAAAGAAGTGGATATAGAAACCACTCAATGGGATTAGATCCTAAGGCGACTCATTTTAGATTTTTCGGATCACGGATCCGCCGCTGGCAGTTAAATACTACCGGTAGAAAAATAAAAAATCTGTGCCTATTTTTATTTTAACCGCCGAAATGTAAAAAAAAAAAAGTCAAATTTTTCTTATAACAGCACTGTATCCCTGGTACTAGGTCATATTTCTTTAAGTAAAAAGTATTAGAATCGCAAATACAAACGACAATGTGTGTTGTGTGTATATATATCCACTTCAGCCGAGTCCGAAAACGAAACTATTTACGACATTTGAGTATTCACTTGAATGTTTTTATGGTATTTACGACAGTGTCAAGCTCGTGCTGACCATGGCTGACGCTGACAGCATGGATTCCGAGTTATCGCCTCAACTGTACGTAAGCATAAAGTGTGGTAAAGAAAAGTCTTTTCACTGTATCACTAACCAAAACGTGTGCGATTTTGTCTCTCAAGCGTTGAAAGTAAACAATGAAAAGATCAAAACGATCTTTGGTTCTCAGAAAGAAGGTGGTGATGTAACGAGCGCGATGCCGAATATGCCTGCCATAACGTTAGTTGGCGATTTTGGCTGCAAGTATCTGACGGTGGAATTAGAAGAGGATGGTGCTGCAGAGAGTCCTATCGAATCAAGTAGCACGAACGTATCAGCCTTCGATGTGCTCATGAGAGCTCAACGGTCATATGACCACGTATACCTTCAGAGAAGTAAGTAAGCTCGTCCGTGTTATAAACTTGTACACAAGAGCACACACACTCAGATAGATAGAGTGTATGTATGTAAAGTGTGTCTCTTGAATTTAAATTATTTTATCTTTTTTGAATTTGAACTACAGCAAAACAGAATGCATCTTATTTGGCACGTCACGCACGTCAAATGTTTTTACAACAGATTTTGGTACTCTGGCCCCCTTTTTTAAACCATTTGTACAAAATCTTGGGGTAACTTTTGACAGTGGGCTTAAATTTGATAAACAGATTAGTTCTGTTGTTAGAATGAGCTTTTTTTCAACTTTGTCTCTTGGCCAAAGCGAAGCCATTTCTCAGTCGGCAGGATCTCGAGAAGGCAATTCATGCATTTATCAGTTTGAGATTGGACTATTGTAACGCCCTGTATGTTGGCCTCAGCCAGTCTTCAATTTTACGTCTTCAACTTGTACAGAACGCTGCGGCCCAATTTATAACAAGTACGTCTAGACGTGAACACATTACTCCTGTGTTGTCGTCAATCCATTGGCTTCCAGTCCGTTTTAGAATTGATTTTAAACTTCTGTTTGTTTTTAATGCCATCAATGGCCTGGCTCCTTCTTACTTGTCTGAGATTTTAACTATTCGTGATCATGGTAGGGCCCTGCGTTCTTCGGGTCAGCTTCTGTTAGAAGTTCCAAGGTCGAGATATAAACAGTGGGGTGATCGTTCTTTTGCTGTCACTGCTCCCAGACTGTGGAACAATCTGCCCCCTGACATTCGCACCACTATTGATCCCGGCCTTTTTAAATCAAAGTTGAAGACCTACTTTTTTAGATTGGCATACAATCCTGACTAGGGGAGTCTTGTTTTTGAGGGGTGCTTCGTTTCGTCTGTTTTATTTCATGTACTTCTGAAAGGCTTTTGGTAATCTGCAGCATGGTGGCACCTTCTGCAGTCAAAACCTGTTTTTATGTATTTTGGTGTTCTGTGTTATGGCTTTGATGTAAAGCACTTTGGGTACCTTTTGGTTATTGTAAAGGGCTATATAAATAAAATTTGATTGATTGATCTTAATCCAACATTGAAATTTTGCCATGCAAAAAAAAAAATTGGACCAAGGACACATTTTTATTTCGATCGACATCAAAAATATGTTGAAAAAATCCATGAACCTAAAGATAAAAAATGGGTGGCCTAACACTCTAACAAAGAAGGATTTTTCCTATAAAAGAAAATTTACTCGCTAAATTTGACATCAGTCGAATAAATTTTGATCCTATTGTAGCCGGAACTAAATACAAAGACAATAGTTATGCATACTATTAATTAACTTAATGTAAGGATAATCAACAAATTTTAAGTTGGGTGTCCCCCCCCCCCCCCCCCCCCCCAGATTGTGTTCATCTTTAGTCTTTATTTGTAATTATTTGTATCTGTACATGCACGACCCCACCAGCTCTGCTGATCAACTTATTGTGTTTAAATAAAGTTATTCATTCATTATGAGTTGGAAAATTATCCATCCGTTGAGTTCCTCAACGTCTCGGACTACCTGCTGCTACAGCCATCGTTCTACACGGAGACACAGATGAAAACCTGGAAGAGCATGGAGGAGTATAACTTTTTATATGTGCCTGGGTTAAAGATCTGGGGATCAGGACACTACAAGATAAATCCTATATCGTTTATACCTGGGTAAATCTGAGTTTCTGGGCTTTTTGTACATCTCTTTGCGATGGTTGGTAGGATGCTACAAGTTTTAGTATCGGGTGTAAGCAAATGACAGCTGCTCGATTCCCAGTCCTCCCTGCTCTTCTCTTCCAGCAGGCATCACAGAGCCATAGAATTTACCCATAAATGTATTTATTTGTAGCTCTGTTTGTGTGCGCCTACACACAGGGGTTAAATGTAGAGGAGGAATGTGACAAAATAAAGGCTTGTTCATCTTAATTTACCCACAAATGTATTTATTCCACTTGAAAAGTATTCGGCAAACCAGCTACCAGATTTGGGACACTAAGACATCCTGAATTATTTAGTATTTGGCTTCAAACTTGGAAAAAAAAATTGCACCCCACGAAATGGCGCTTCGTGGCCCAGTGATTGAGAAACACTGCATTAGGGAATACTGTGGCCATGAAGGTGTGGACTTGGTCTGCAACTACGTGTAGGTAGGTGGTACGTGTCAAAGTAACATCCACATGAATGCCAGGACTCAAGGTTTCCCAGCAGAACATGGTCCAGAGCATCACACTGCCCCTGCTGGCTTGCTTTATTCCCATAGTGCATCCTGGTGCAGTCTCTTCTCCAGCTAAGTGATGCACATGCACTCGGATGTCCACATGATGTAAAAGAAAACATGATTCATCAGACGAAGCCACCTTCTTCTACTGCTCCATGGTCCAGTTCTGATGTTCAGTAGGTGGTGGACAGGGGTCAGCATGGGCACTGTGATTGATCTGTTGCTACGCAGCCTCATACACAGAAAACTGTGAGATGTTGTGTGTTTGGACACCTTCACTGCTTCACCAGTTGGCCTTCCTTGGACCACTTTTGGGAGGTGTGAACCACACAAGACCTGCTGTTTTGGAGATGCTTAGACCCAGTTGTCTATCCATCACAATTTGTCCTAGTGGGTCAAATCCTTAGAGTCCTTGTCCATTTTTCCTGCTTCCAACATATCAACTTTGAGAATTAGCTGTTCACTTACTCAGGGATACAAACTTGTCACCTTTCTGCAAAAATGGCCATTCTGAATCTAAAATGGGTCATTAGTGATTGAGATTCCTGTGGATCTGATGAGGTTTTTGAAATTTTGGGGGTGGTCATCACTTTTTGGATGTGATCTATATTATTTCTATGGAGTCTAGCGTTAATTAGCGTACTTGTTATTCCAAAGTCCACTTGTATAATTATATATATATTACTAGGCTCTGGGACTACTCGTTTAACTTTACTAATGTTACCGTTGCCAATAATTTCAACACAAGTTGAGCTCAGGCGGCATGGTGGTGTAGTGGTTAGCGCTGTTGCCTCACAGCAAGAAGGTCCGGTTTCGAGCCCCGTGGCCAGCGAGGGCCTTTCTGTGTGGAGTTTGCATGTTCTCCCCGTGTCCGCGTGGGTTTCCTCCGGGTGCTCCGGTTTCCCCCACAGTCCAAAGACATGCAGGTTAGGTTAACTGGTGACTCTAAATTGACCGTAGGTGTGAGTGTGAATGGTTGTGTGTCTGTGTCAGCCCTGTGATGACCTGGCGACTTGTCCAGGGTGTACCCCACCTTTCGCCCGTAGTCAGCTGGGATAGGCTCCAGCTTGCCTGCAACCCTGTAGAACAGGATAAAGTGGCTAGAGATAATGAGATGAGTTGAGCTCATCAGCCAAAGTGTCAACTTGATGTAAATGTAAGCCCTTAGGCCTTGATGCAGTCATAACTCCAAATTAATTAAACAATTTGCTTTTGGACTTGTTTTGGAACATTAGGTTAATTTATGAGATTTGTGTAGCTAAAATGGACTCAAGTTACTTACGATGTAGTTAAACAGAACCGTAGATGTTGCTTGAGAAGAAGGCTTTGACCACTTTTTCAGGAGTTGCTCCCAGCCACTGATTCAGATATGTGGATGACACCTGGGTTAAAATCAAAGCCCATGAAGTGGAAGCTTTCTCTAAACACATCAATGCAGTGGATATCAACATCAATTTCACTCGGGAGGACGTAAGTGGGAATAATCTAGCCTTCTTGGATTGTGATGTACACATTAGACAAGACAGAAGCCTTAGCATCGAGGTCTACCGGAAACCCACACACACCAGTACCTACTTTTCGACTCTCACCACCCACTGGAACACAAATTGGGGGTCATTAGGACCTTGCAACACAGGGCTCAGAACATCCCTACAACGGTAGAGGGAAAAGAGAAGGAGCAGAATCACATCAGGAAAGCACTTCAGAACTGTGGGTATCCCAACTGGTCTTTTTTCAAGAGCAGAAAAAGGAACGTAACGGACAAGGAGGATAACAGGAACAAACGCAAGAACATTGTCATTCCCTACATTTCTGGTTTATCTGAGAAACTCAGGAGGATCTTCTACAAACACAACATTCCGGTACGTTTCAGACCCAGTAACACCCTGAAGCAGAAACTGGTCCACCCTAAGGACAGAATACCCAGACACAAACAGGACAACATAGTGTATGCAATTCAGTGCAGTGAGCAATGCACGGACTCGTATATTGGTGAAACCAAACAACCGCTTCACAGGCGTATGGCTCAACACAGGAGAGCCAGTTCCTCAGGCCAGGACTCTGCTGTCTACCTTCATCTTAACAACAAAGGACACTCATTTCAGGATTGCAACATGCATATTTTAGCCAGAGAGGATCGTTGGTATGAGCGAGGAGTTAAAGAAGCCATTTTTGTTAACCTGGAACAGCCATCACTGAACAGAGGTGGGGGTCTAAGACATAATTTATCAGCAACCTACAATGCAGTCCTTGGCACACTTCCCAGACAACTGAATGCACACCAAAACCCAGCTGTTTTCAGTGGCTCACAGGAGGACAGAGAGAATCAGCAATCCATTGATCACCTTAACGGGCAATCCATTGATCACCCTAACGACTCTCGAGGCCATTCACATTCAGCCCCCAGTGACCCACACCAACAGGATGACTCAACGACACCTTAGATGAGCTTTTCATCCATGAGAGGATAAATACCTGATACTCCCTACCAGTCAGACAGAACTGAAGAAGCCTTTCGGATGAGAGGTGAAACGTCTTCAAGCAAGTCCAGTTGCTCTCTTTTACCACCCACAGTTACTATGACCTGGATGACTGAGAATCTTCACAGACTTGAGAAGGCAAATGCTAAGCTTGGTGAAAATAACAGAAGCTGAATTGAAATTACCTTGTGACGTTTTTTCTTTTTAGTTGTAGTGGTTGTGAAGTCAATTTATTAGTTCATCTGCCCATAAGGCTGATGAGCTGTTGCCATGGCGTGGCGTCCGTCATCCACAATTCAGTTAAATTGTATTTCCTCCATCAGTTCTCCACGGATTTCCATTCTGATTGTTTTGTTTGAAAGAACTCATCACTCCACAAAACTTGGTCATTTCGTCTTTTTTTTTTGCTAGCGAGTTACTAATTAGGCCAAATTAACAAATTTTCCAAACCTCTCACTGGAATTGTATCTCCTCTCTGATTTCTCATTCAATTTCGGTTCTGATCGATGTTTTGGGTCGATCTTCCCTCGAGGAACAAAACTTGGTTGGTTGTTTCCTGTTGTAAACAATTTGTTTACATCCATCCATTATCTGTAGCCGCTTTATCCTGTTCTACAGGGTCGCAGGCAAGCTGGAGCCTATCCCAGCTGACTACGGGCGAAAGGCGGGGTACACCCTGGACAAGTCGCCAGGTCATCACAGGGCTGACACATAGACACAGACAACCATTCACACTCACACCTACGGTCAATTTAGAGTCACCAGTTAACCTAACCTGCATGTCTTTGGACTGTGGGGGAAACCGGAGCACCCGGAGGAAACCCACGCGGACACGGGGAGAACATGCAAACTCCACACAGAAAGGCCCTCGCCGGCCATGGGGCTCGAACCCGGACCTTCTTGCTGCGAGGCGACAGTGCTAACCACTACACCACCGTGCCGCCCCCAATTTGTTTACAGCTTTTGTTTATTTTCAGTTAAGTCATATCTCCTCCCTCAGTTCTCAATGGATTTCAGTTCTGATTGTTTTGTTTGAAAGAACTAGACATTCTGCACAAAACATGGTCACTGGATTATCAAATTTTTGCTAACGAGCTGCTAATTAGATCAACTTCATGAATTTTGGGACTTCTCATTAGAATTGTATCTCCTCTCGCAGTTCTCATCTGATTCCAGTTCTGATCAATGTTTTGGGTCGATCTTTCCTCAAGGAACAAAACGTGGTCATTTGTTTATTGATCTTGTTGTAAACAAATTGTTTACAACTTTTGTTTATTTTCAGTTACATCATATCTCCTCCCTCCCTCAGTTCTCAATGGATTTCAGTTCTGATTGTTTTATTTGAAAGAACTCGAACTTCTGCACAAAACTTGGTCGTTGCATTGCAATACTTTGCGAATAAAGTAATTAGATCAACTTTTAATAGCACGTTTCCTTCTGACTAGAATTATATCTTCTCTCTCTTTTATCATGCATATTCGGTTCTGATCGATGTTTTGGGTCGATCTTCCCTCAGGGAACAAAATTTCGTCCTTTGTTGATTTTTCTGTTGGAAACAATTTGTCATGGAGGTTGGTCCTCTCTCATCATTGTCACGTTTCAGTTGTGTTTGATGTTTTGGTCGGCAGGGTTGTTTTGATGGCAGGGCAGATGAGCGACTACGTCCTTGGCATTCTGCTAAATCTTTTCAAAGCCCTGTCTTTTAAATGAGCAAATAACAGTTGCAGTAGCTATAAAGAGCAAAAATCACATTTAATTTTTATTAGCTACCATCTCTCTCTCAGAATTGATGTCCCCATTACATTACATTAATTCTAGATGTATTTCCTATATCCTCATGCTAAAATCGGCTATAAATCTACAGTTTTTTTTTTTTAATAAAATTTCCTTTTGCGTCCCTGCTTGCTATCTAAGGCCCTGTCCACACGGCAACAGATTCAGGTGAATCTGATAAAATTGTTTATCGTTTTGGCCTGGCGTCCACACGGCACCGGTGTTTTGGGTGCCCCAAAATGAAATCTTTTGAGAACGGGTTCCAGCGTGGAAAAATATGGCAACGGCGCCGTTGCGAAGTCGTCTGGATGAGTAGAACAGATTTGTTTACGATGACGTCACAACCACATGACTGTCAGTGCTTCACGCCGGGTAGAAGTGTAACGAACTTGATGCGAATTGTCAACAAATCCTATAACTTGGTTCATGAAACACGCTTACAAAATATTTTCACTGTGAATATTTATTGTGTAATGGTGCAAAGTGAGAGAGAGAGAATAGCCCTTAGGGCAGAGTCTTTAGTCCAAACACTGCGGAAGCAGTACCAAACTGCGCACCGCCCGTGCGCTTTCCAAAAACACAAACAATCCCGCCAGCAAAAATAGGGAAAAAAAGGAGCGATCTCACCTCTTCAGATGTTGGTTTAAGTCCGACAATACATTCCTCAAAAAGGGTGTAGAAGAACAAAGTAATCCATCAACGTGTAGAATTCAATTTATTCCGGACCATTAAAGAATTCTGGAGGATATCAGAATGTTGGCGTACCGGCTTCCATCTACCCCCATTCATTCCTCTTTCCGCGTCTTTCATTTTACGCTACTGATTAATAATCAAAACTTTGTGGTTGATGCTACAGAAGAAGGGGTTTTATGCGCATGCATCTACTTCTATTGTTCTGGTGTCTCCGATGGGACCGTCTTACAGCGCACGTAGAGGTGTGGCATGTGTATTGCATCGTTTTCAGCAAGCGTTGCGTTGCCATATGGACCTGATATTTTACTGATCCGTTGCCCAGGTGGACGCGATATTTTTTAAAAAAAATCTCGTTGCCGTTGTCGTGTGGATGTAGCCTAATATATCCCACCTCTTGCCAGGTACCATTGTAACAAGGTCATCAATGTTATTCACGTCACCGGCCAGTGGTTTTAATACTATGTCTGATCGTTGGAGGTCAAACCACCCTAACTGGGACTGACGGGTACTTTAGGCCACGCCTCCTCTCCTTCACTAGGAATGATATTCTGTGAATATCAACATCTGTGCCCCAATTCAGCTTTTACCTCAGGAAAAATCTGCAATACGACCAATTAAAATGATGACAGATTAATAATAAAGGTTAATTATTATCCTCACGTTGTAATAAATGACTTTAATATCTGCCAACTGAGTTCTTTAACACTTCCAGCTTGTTGTTATCTGTAACCCACATTCAGTGTGACCCAAATTAGGCCACTGAGCCGTCAAGCAAGAGTTTTCTTAACAGGAGTGTATACTCCAGCCCCGCAGGTTCCACGCCTCTCTGTTCTGACGTAGATAAGTTTCATGGGGATTTGGTTTCCTCGCATCACCCACACACTGCTGAAACGCAGACACGCTCTCGCACCGGGATGCTTTTCAGCTGACAGGTGCAGAGATGCTGTGTTTTGTCTGGCGAGGAGTTATTTCTGGGATCTCGCACCGAACAAGTCCTCACACTTGATTTTTCTCGTGTGAGGTGTGATGAAAGTGCGATGCGATGACAAACAGCCGCTGGGACTCCAGATCAGCTGAGCCGAGAGTCTCAAACGGCCTGCAAAAATGTTAGGAATAGAAACGGACTATCTTGGAGTCTGCAAATGTTCAATTATTAGGAAGTTGGTAGAAGTAAGTTTGTTTGTGTCTGTCCTATACATCATGCCAGATGTGACGGAGCTAGGGTGGTTTTGATCCAATTTCCTTTCTGATGGAACGCTAGATATTTCAAGCCATATTTTAAACATTTGTTTGTCTGAAAGTTTCACCTTATCCCCAGTGCAGTACATCAACCAAGACGTGTTTATGAATTGATGTCGGAAGTTTGCTCTTTATTTTTTGGGAAAATGGAAACTTGAGGAAAAGACAAATTTATCTCTGACACAATTTGTGTAAAACTTCTATCAAATAACCAGAGCAGTGGGCAGCCATGCTAACAGCACCCACAGAGCAGTTGGGAGTTAAGAGCCTTTCTCAAGGCCGTCCCATATTAACCTAACCACATGTCTTTGGGGGAAACCGGAGCACCCAGAAGAAAGCCACGCAGACAGGGAGAACATACAAACTCCACACAGAAAGGCCCCTGCTGGTCTCTGGGCTTGAACCCAGAACCTTCTTGCTGAGAGGCGACCGTGCTAACCACTTACACCCCACCAGAGTGCTGCTGAATGCTCCATTCTGTTTGGTCAGAAGGTTTTGATTAATTTTGTAAAACAGCATCTCTGAATGTGATTTATATTCTTGAGCTTGTATTAATGTTCTCATCTCATTATCTCTAGCTGCTTTATCCTGTTCTACAGGGTCGCAGGCAAGCTGGAGCCTATCCCAGCTGACTACGGGCGAAAGGCGGGGTACACCCTGGACAAGTCGCCAGGTCATCACAGGGCTGACACATAGACACAGACAACCATTCACACTCACATTCACACCTACGGTCAATTTAGAGTCACCAATTAACCTAACCTGCATGTCTTTGGACTGCGGGGGAAACCGGAGCACCCGGAGGACATGGGGAGAACATGCAAACTCCACACAGAAAGGCCCTCGCCAGCCACGGGGCTCGAACCCGGACCTTCTTGCTGTGAGGCGACAGCACTAACCACTACACCACCGTGCCGCCCATTAATGTTATGGCTTCTATAATAACAACTTGTATGAACTTGTATGGCAGATGCACCACATAAACAGATATGAAAAATGTGCAGTTGTTGAAATGGTGAAGAAAACACTGTGGAAGGAGTCTCCAGTGTTACAAGTAAAGCTGTGACCAAATTTTCAGACATGGGAAAATCTGGGTAATATGGCAAGTTGGGGTTTTTGGGGATTTAAAAAAAAAAAAATTTTAAAAAGCTCATCCAGCCAGAGGCCAGGCCAGATGAGCTTATGTGATCACGCATCATCGTCCGTCCACAATTTACAAAAATTGCTACTTCTCCTATAGGAACAATCGATCAAACTCAATGTTCCCCAGGTGCGTGTGCATAAAAGTTGTCAAGACGGTGGTACCACCCATCATATTTACGATTTTATGGGCGTCTGAAATTTTTGGATGACTCATCACATTAAATGCTGCTGTTCGTAAACCGCTGGGATGTTTTCCATTGAAACTCCCCCAGAAGACTCTAAAGACATGTTCCAACAAGAGTTGTTCACCAGGTGGCGCCACCTACCATGGATAAGGCTACAGAGATCACATGCAATTTCATGAAAATCACTACTCCTCCTACAGGAGTGATCAGATTTCAAACTCGCACACAACAGTGGCTATCAGTGTTGTAAAGTCACTAAACCTCGAGTCTGAGTTCAGTCTCGAGTCCCCAGTGTTCAAATCCAAGTTATTAAAGAAAATTGAGTCTGAGTACAAGACTCCAACCGCACCATTTGACGCTGCTACTGTGTTGGACTAATATTACTGCTCGACTGCCCCGTTTTAGTTAAAGGGCTACAGATAAAAAGCTTGTTCATCGCTCAGCAAGCCCCGCCCACTATCAACAAGACAAATAACGAGAGAGAAGGTTAACACTAGCTAGTTCATCGCTCAGCAAGCAAGCTCCGCTATCAACAGAGCAATGAACATAGCGTGTCACTTCCTTCTCTGGGTGGAGTCTTGCCAAATGACGATTGAAGTTCGAGGTTGTCCCCGTCGTCTCCTCGATAGTTCTTCTACATATGGAACACATAGCAGTGCATTTTTTTCCCACTGCATGAGAAGTCTGTATAAGCAAAGCGGACAATCCTAGGGGCATCTCTCCAGGCGTTTTAGCGCCATTAACGTTAATTTGTCCCTGAACATGATATATGAACAGGTGAATGTGCATTCTCTTGCATGGAATTTAGTATAAAAATGAATGTAGATATAAATATCTTATGCCAAATTATTAGGGCATGTTACAAAAAATAAAGAAAAGAGCCGAGTCCTCGTCTCCAATTTACGAGTCCAAATGCAGTTAATGCACGAGTCCGAGTCAAGTCACGAGTCCTTAAAATTAGGACACGAGTACTGGACTCAAGTCCTACAAGCCTGGTGGCCGGCGTGAGCTTCAGCCTTTTTTTTTTTTTTTGTCTTATTAACTTCGAGAGAGAGAAAGATGGTGCTGCTGTTTATAGCGACTATAATATAATTCATAACTAGATGTTCCACAACATTAAATGTAACTTTTAACAGATTAAAAAATATGAAGTGATGGAGCTTTAAAATAAAAATTCTTTCCTGGCAGGCGGCACGGTGGTGTAGTGGTTAGCGCTGTCGCCTCACAGCAAGAAGGTCCAGGTTCGAGCCCCGTTGCCGGCGAGGGCCTTTCTGTGTGGAGTTTGCATGTTCTCCCCGTGTCCGCGTGGGTTTCCTCCGGGTGCTCCGGTTTCCCCCACAGTCCAAAGACATGCAGGTTAGGTTAACTGGTGACTCTAAATTGACCGTAGGTGTGAATGTGAGTGTGAATGGTTGTCTGTGTCTATGTGTCAGCCCTGTGATGACCTGGCGACTTGTCCAGGGTGTACCCCGCCTTTCGCCCGTAGTCAGCTGGGATAGGCTCCAGCTTGCCTGCGACCCTGTAGAACAGGATAAAGCGGCTAGAGATAATGAGAGATGAGATGATTCTTTCCTGGCAAATTGGTGTGGTATGAAGAAGAATTGCAACACTTCAGGATGCACTGTTGTAGGGAAAATAATCAACTTCAGGGCTGGTAATACTGACTCCATTTCACTGTGCTTCATCACACCAACCGGTCATGATTGATTTCCATATTTGCACATTATCATCTAGATGAATTCCAACACAGAGTCTTGCCTCAGAACTTGGTGTCACACCTCCTACCCGAGTCTGACACTGTCCCAGAGCCACCACACTGTGTACTGAGGAACAAAGTGATGGAGCTCAGCCTGTTTTGAACTCTAACTCTTGTATAGATCTTTAGATAGCAGTATGTGATACGTTTTCAGCTTTCGGTGCTTTTATCTGTTTGAGATCTTGAACAACTGGTGGAGAGAGTGTGTTTGGTGGAGAACAAACGATGAAAGTGTCTGCCTTTTTCTTCCCCTATGTGATCTTTTAGCTGCCTCGGCTTTGCAGAGGATTGACACTAAGCGGATGACTCACCGTCCATAAGATGAGCCCGACTAGGCACAACAGGAGCGTGTTTGACTTGGAAGATCCGCCCCTTGATCCTAAAAGCTTATTTGTCTTAATTAGTGCTCTTCTTCTTTTAAACTTTTTTCTCTCCTGCTCTGGAATTTGGCTTTCAGCGATCTGTCCTCGGGTTGTGTTTGGCTCGTGCTCACAAGGACGGTGACGAGGAACGAACAAAGACACGGTTATATAAGGGGGGCAGCTCAGCCGAGAGGCTTGTACCCTGGTCTGACTTAGTCATCGAGGTCTGGCAAGACTTCAGCTTGATGAAGAACACTGGAAACACTCCTCACATCGTCATGAAGGTGGCCATCGGTTGATGGATTGTTGAGTCTACAGTTACTATTTTTTTTTTGACCCAGTTGAGTCACTTGACTTTTTTTTTTCTCCTCCCCCTCCTTGAGCTTGATGTCTCGATGGTTCATGTGCTCTAATCCAGACTGCTGTGTCTTGTGGCAACCCTGATGTCCATTCAAATGTTCCTGAATTGTGTCCTCTGCCGCCCTGATTAGCATGGACTCATGCTTCACTGGACAAAACATGAGACATTGTTTGCATCGCACTATGCATACTGTACTACTTGTATTAAATGACCTCAAAAATTAAGTACAGTATGTAGTACAGAAGGAGTTCCTGTGCTGGTTGATGGTCCAATCCTACCCACTCCAGGATCGTACAAGCGTCCAGTTCACTCCCGTTTTTCTAAATTAACAATTATGCTTAGCCATGTTAAATCATCTTGCTAGATGAAGCAGAGGAACTATAGCATATTATCCCAGAAGAAGAAATGCCTTAAACAGCAGCTCTGATAGTAGATCAAGCTGCAAGGCAAGTCACAGGTTTACCATATGTAAAGGAGCTCTTTGTAATATGTTTTTGTTTCTATAGTAACAACTCATTCGCTGGGACTTGTCACTGAAGCTCTTATAAGGGGAAATAAAAAATTATGAAAAATATAAATTGGCAGGGAGTGGCACAGTGGTGTAGTGGTTAGCACTGTCACCTCACAGCAAGAAGGTCCTGGGTTCAAGCCCAGTGGCCAACAAGGGCCTTTCTGTGTGGAGTTTGCATGTTCTCTCCCTGTGTCTGCATGGGTTTCCTCCAGGTGCTCCAGTTTCCCCCACAGTCCAAAGACATGCAGGTTAGGACAATTGGTGGTTCGAAATTGACTGTCGGTGTGAATGTGAGTGTGAATGGTTCTTTGTCTCTATGTCAGCCCTGTGATAACCTGGCAACTTGACCCTGCCTCTTGCCCATAGTCAGCTGGGATAGGCTCCAGCTTGCCTGCAACCCTGCACAGGATAAGCGGCTACAGATAATGGATGGATGGATAAATTGGCACTGGTGTTATTAGAAAACAGGCTGATACTGTAGGTTGGGAAGATTTCATTCAAGGGAGATCAAGCTTCATAAAATTCTCAGACACATTATTAACCAGCACTTGAATGGAAAAAGCTACTAAGCCAAAGCAAAACTTGTTGAACAACCCTGTTATTAACCCCCTGTTAGGAAAAGCCATAGCCTAATGGTTAGAGAAGGAGCTTTGAGACCAAAAGGTCACCAGTTTGATTCTCTGGACCAGCAGGAATGGCTGAAGTGCCCTTTGAGCAAGGCACCGAACCCTCAACTGCTCCCTGGGCTCCTCTGAGTATGTTGTATGTCGCTCTGGATAAGAGTGTCTGTCTGTGTCTTTCCCCCCTCCTGATGCCCTGTAGGCCAATTGGACCATCAGTTGCCAGCCTCTTATGAGGCTGTCTGCATCTATCGAGAACAGACACACTCTTAATCTACTGCCAGTTTGTTAGGCCTGTTGCAGCTTTACAACCATTCACACCTACGGTCAATTTAGAGCCACCAATTAGCCTAACCTGCGCGTCTTTGGACTGTGGAGGGAAACCGGAGCACCCGGAGGAAACTCACGTAGACAGGGGGAGAACATACAAACTCCACACAGAAAGGCCCTCGTTGGCCACTGGGCTCGAACCCACAACCTTCTTGCTGTGAGGTGACAGTGCTAACCACTACACCACCATACCACCCAAAGTGTCTGCTAAATGCTTTTAACGTAATGCAGTACAACTGGTTCAATAATATTCAATGCAGGTTCAAAGTTCATGGAACAACATCTGGTCACCCTCTGGTATGTGCACCATGCAAGACACCGATGAAGGTAAAGCTAAGGTCTCACATAGCCGGAATAATTTCACAGTAGACACCAGTAGATGATTTCGAGCTTTCCAGAGGGCAACCGTCATGTGTTCCAGGCCCCGCCATCAGAATACGTGAAAGCCAGGGAGCTACCTTGATAACCAGGAAGGTGTGGCGTCCATCCCTGGAAAGTTTCATTGTGTTGAAAATTGCTGTGCATCAAGTGTCGGATGAATTCATCCGTCGCAACTGTGAAGGCATCTGTGAGCTTTATTTGGGCTGCCAGGGGTTACCATAGCATTCCATCACAACCATCAAGCTCAAAATGTTCACAGTGCAATATTCTGCAGAAAGTAAAAAGTTTGCCTCGGGGGGCATGGATTATTTCATCTTGCCATGGCTATGCCGTACTGCAGTTGTGAAACCTGTATGCACTGCCATCATTGCCATAAGGCCATACATCGCTGCTATACATTGCTGCCGCCATTGGTTTACTTCCATCACAGCTACCATGGCTTCATTTGCAGATTTACTCTGCCCAAATTTATGCAATGGATCACCTCCAAAATCTGCTGGAATGGCCACAGTAGGCCCCAGCCACGGTTCTCACGGATCAACCGGCCGTGTGTGACCTTAGCATAAGAAAGAAACTTGAAGTCACTAGAATAGAGTTGCAGGATGACCTGAAAGCAGCAGGAACAACAATCACACAGAGAACAATAAGTGATGAACTGCACCACAATTCTGTTACTGCACCTCATCCAAAGTTCCTCTGATTAACAAGAATCACATGCGGATTTAGACGAATCAGAATCGGACAAATCTTTTGGAATAAAAGACGAAACAAAAATGAAACTCTTTGGCAACAGTTCCGTTTATCACTTTTGGGGAAAGTTTTGCATGTAGTATGAGCTTTGATTGTGTACATTTTGGTTTATGCTTATGAATATACACTTTTTGTTCGAATTTATATGAATAAATCAAAGGTATTACTGAAGTAGATTTTTGTAAATGCTTTTTATCACTTCTCTTGGAATGACCCACTAAGTGCAGTGCTTTGTGATCGATTCCAAAATATCCTCGCGATAGGAATTCATCCAAATCAAAGCCACCAAAAAAACATTTCTGTTATAAACCCAGCCACTTTGACTCACGACTCTATAACTCATGACCTCAATTACTCATAAACTTCCAGATATCCGAGAGCACAGCTGACAGAAAGATGGTCAACAACTTCCATCCACTTCTTTACCAAACCCTCAGGACGTCATGTTTATTTTAGTGATTCCGCTATCACAGGAGAGAGCAGATGAAGGATTGAGTCCGAGCCAGAGCCGCTCTCTCAAGGCGTCATCTGACCCAGCTGTGAAGATTAAAGTGCAACAGCTGCTCGTCGCTGGGAATCCGAGGCACAAAGTAAAGCAGACGGAACACTTTGACTGGCTGGACGAGGAGATGGAAGCTCCCTGTTGCTTAATCCCAACTCGCAAAAGCTGCTGTGAAGGTTTTCAGAGGAATGAACAGCTTGGAATCAGAGAGCAGTTCTCCTGCCTGATGGAGTTTTATTTTTAGCATCATCTCATTATGAGTGTCAAATTGATCTGGGATCAACTCTAACAGCATGCAAGGGTAAAAATAAAAAAAAAATGTAAATAAAATAAAAATAACGGTTCAGGTTTCTTTTTTAAGTGGGTTTACATTAAACCGTCTTATGAAAGTGTATAATCCTGACAGCCACCTAAATCTTCATTAATGTGAGCAGAAGTTTCTAATCAGCTTTGAGCTATTTGAACATCCGTGTGTGTGAGAGAGAGAAACTGATCTTAAATGATCGTGCACACACATTCTTCCTGTGTCACGAGACCCATTAAAATTGTACCACAGTGCTGTTTAGTTCTCAATTCCAGTGGATCAGAAGATTGATTGATTTTGATTAATTTCCTTTAGTATAAATACGCAGGTGATTTATTGATAATCACGAGGTGGCACGGTGGTGTAGTGGTTAGCGCTGTCGCCTCACAGCAAGAAGGTCCGGGTTTGAGCCCCGTGGCCGGCGAGGGCCTTTCTGTGTGGAGTTTGCATGTTCTCCCCGTGTCTGCGTGGGTTTCCTCCGGGTGCTCCGGTTTCCCCCACAGTCCAAAGACATGCAGGTTAGGTTAACTGGTGACTCTAAATTGACCGTAGGTGTGAATGGTTGTCTGTGTCTATGTGTCAGCCCTGTGATGACCTGGCGACTTGTCCAGGGTGTACCCCGCCTTTCGCCTGTAGTCAGCTGGGATAGGCTCCAGCTTGCCTGCGACCCTGTAGAACAGGATAAAGCGGCTAGAGATGATGAGATTTCAAAACAAAGTATTTTATGTGACTCGGCGTCGATAAGTGACGCAAATCTGCGCCGCACTGCTTTTGAAGATTGAAATAAATAAATTTTAATACATTTTTTAAATAATGCCCTGTGTTTTTATACTAAAACAATTATCTGCCTCAGGCTCGGTGAAATATCAGGAATTATTATACATACAGGCCACTTTTGCGATGGAATAAAAACGTGTTCTATTCCCTCCTAACGGGTTTCATTCATTTGGTTCGATAGCATGCAATATTGTTAGCATATCGCTTATCCTACATGTATTATGTCACTCTACCCAATGGAGAATGAGCGTTGAATATGGTTTGTTATTGCATGGATGGTTGTCAAGACAACATGACGTCACACATCGGAGACATACTGTAAAACTTCCACGCTAGTGAGAGACTGGGACAATTTGTAAACAAACATGGCCACCAGGTTTGCTTCGTTAAATACGGAAGATTTTGAGAGAATTCTGAAAGAGAATGATGGGTTGAACACCTGAAAAGAATGTGTATGTATAGTAGTAATAATAATAATAATAATATTGGCTGGGGTTTTTTTTTGTGGTCTATCAGGTATATTCCATTCAGCTACTCATCTTCAACTCGTTCAATATCGTGCTAGCTGAATGGAATATACACTATATTGCCAAAAGTATTTGCTCACCCATCCAAATTATCGGAATCAGGTGTTCCAATCACTTCCATGGCCACAGGTGTATAAAATCAAGCACCTAGGCATGCAGACTGTTTTTACAGTTTGGAGCTGGCCCCTTCCTTTTCCAACATGACTGTGCACCAGTGCACAAAGCAAGGTCCCTAAAGACATGGATGACAGAGTCTGGTGTGGATGAACTTGACTGGCCTGCATAGAGTCCTGACCTCAACCCGATAGAACACCTTTGGGATGAATTAGAGCGGAGACTGAGAGCCAGGCCTTCTCGTCCAACATCAGTGTGTGACCTCACAAATGTGCTTCTGGAAGAATGGTCAAAAATTCCCATAAACTCACTCTTAAACCTTGTGGACAGCCTTCCCAGAAGAGTTGAAGCTGTTCTAGCTGCAAAGGGTGGACCGACGTTATATTGAACCCTATGGATTAGGAATGGGATGTCACTTAAGCTCATATGTGAGTCAAGGCAGGTGAGCAAATACTTTTGGGAATATAGTGTATAGTGTAACCATCTCTTCTTCCTCATAAACAGCGGTGTCCGGCAGGGATGCATTTTGGCACCAACCATCTTCAACTCTGCCATCGACCAAGTGATGGGGAAGCACTGTGGCTCAGAGTGCATGTGGAGCTAGCTTTGGCAACGTGACCATCTCTGATCTGGACTATGCGGACGATGTGGCCATCCTTGCCGAATTAGTTCAGACCCTCCACCTCGCCCTCAAGGTCATGGACAAGGCAACCAAACCACTGGGACTGATGATCAGCTGGAACAAAACAAAGATCCAAAGCCTAAGCAACTTCGAACCGTCCCCAGCTACACCAGGAGGTGGAAGTGGTGAAGTTCAGCTACCTTGGCAGCATCCTGACCTCCGACTGCAAAAGCACAGCAGACATCAGGACCTGCATTGGCTGGGCTACTGCAGTCATGGCAGCCCTTTCCACCATCTGGACCAACGGTCATCTCTCTCTCCACACTAAGATCAGACTGTACAACAGCCTGGTACTGTTGATCCTGTCGTACGGCGCAGAAGCCTGGACCCTGACAGCCACTCAAGAACGGCTCCTGGACACCTTTGACAGCAAGTGTCTGCGTAGGATACTGAGGCTCCAGTGGTACAACTTCACCTCGAATGCCACAGTACGCCAGCTGACCAACCAGCCACCAGTCTCCAGACTAATCCGATCAGCCCGCCTCCGTTTCTTCGGCCACGTAGCCAGAACAACAACACCTCTCGAGCTGGCCAAACTGATCAGGGAACCCGCCCCACCCCACTGGTCCTGCCCCAGAGGGAGACCCCTGACCAGGTGGCTTGACCAGCTTAAGGCAGACCTGAGAGAGGCCGGACTTAACTGCCGCACAGCCTGGCTCGCTGCCGAGAACAGAACAAACTGGAGGGTCATCTGCCGAGGCGCCACGCTCTCACAAGCCAGCGAGGATGAGTGAGTGATATAGCACTCAACGCCAGCCGATATTTAAATAATAACCTTGACTTCGCCTCACCTTTAGTGAATAATTGTGAACCAACATCATCTCTGACAATAATTCCAGCTGCAAAACAAATACCAGGTTTATATTACTAATGCACTCATCCTGATGTGTTATTGTTTCTATGGTAACAGATGTCCTCGGTTCCACTGGAGTGCTGTAGTCACATAGTTTGAAACGGGTAAACAAATGCCTCCACACCTCATGTGTTTGCATGGATTATCTGTATTCATGAACTACAAAGTCTGAGATGTAGCTCAAAATGGTGCATTATTGCGCAGCTTATGGCTGCAATACCAATTCAACTGATGGTCGTCTTTCATTTCATGCTTTTCTGAGCAGTAAAAGACTTCAGAAGGTAAGAAATGATTACATTACGTTGTTTGGCAGTTGTGTGCGCTGTAGACTGAAACCTTTGTTTACCACACTTTAAAAGATGATTTGCGATAGCAATCATGGACACTTGTCATTTTAGCAAGGTGGTGGTATTGGGTTTTTTTTGTCCAAATTGCATCACTGGCTGCACTAGTAGAGCTATTTGCAACCGCCATTTTGGATTTGCGTTTACCCATTTCAGATCACGTGATCTTGAGTCCGAGAAGGTCTACTCCTTCATAATCAAGTATTAATAATGAATGGATTTAAAAATGTTACGCAACAGGGAAAAAAATGTAAAATTGTTGATCAGAGTTTCTATCAGGCTATGTAATGACGAGACGGTCAATGATGGCGTAGCTCACTCTGGCCCCATCTAGTCCAGAAGGAACGATCTAAAGTGGACCATCGTGCGCAATAAATGTTACAAGCTATATATAGACACTATATCCACCCTAGGAATACCGACCTATTTGTCAGAAAGAATCCAAAATGGTGAGGAATTGACTGAGAAGAAGCGATTTTTTTTTTTTTTTGAACTGCTTAAGGCATTAAGGCTTAATTAGTCCATAACTTCATTAATAATTGTAATTAAGCAAACCTGGGTAGACATTATATGCACCCTAGGTACCCCTACCTTCATGCCAGAAATAATAAAAATCAGTGAAGGACTGCGGGAGAAGAAGCGATTTGTGTGGAAACTGCTCGTTAGGGATTGAATAATTACTTCTTTTTTTTTTTTTTGCGGTCGGGTTTCCATCAAATCCTGCGCCCTGATTGGCTGGCGAGCGGGTCCGTACCGTAGGATACGGACCCCAGTTATGGACCCCGGTTATGGACCTCTGGCGACTCGCTCGTTCACAACAACATAGTAGCAATTTTTGTCAACGTTTATCTTTTTTTATAAGATTTATTTACTGTATAAGATTTTTATCAAAAATCTTATAAATTTTTGCCAGCATTTCTCAGGAGAATAGCATTAATTTTACAGCATGGATAGCGATAATGACAGTGTTCACAGCGAAAGCGAGTTTTACTACCCTGAGGAAGAAGAAATTTAAGAAAACATTTCAGGAGAAAGCTAAAAACCTCTAACTTGCTAACGCCGAGCAAAAACATGGCTGAATCCTGAATGACTCCTATTTGTATAAATAGGGGACTACATAGGCGGCAAAATGTAGCTTTTTTCCTGCCATGGAAGTGCACTTGTATACCGAGGAGGAAGCAATTTGCATTACAGCTGTGAATGAGGATTCAAAATGGCGGCTCGGCTCGGTTTTCCCTTTCGGGCGCTCTCGTTTTCTGTTAGAATTTGGTAACGAAAAAAATAAATATATTATTTACCAGCTTAAGGTTGGTCCGTAGGATGAAATACCGTGACCTCAGCCTTGAATATTGACCTCGGCCCAGAGGGCCTCGCTCAGTACTTTCAAGACCTCGGTCACGGTATTTCACAATACAGACCTCCCAGCTGGTGTATATTTTATATATATATATAATCATTAATAATTGCAATTACGCAAATTTGGGTACAAGCTATATGCACCCCAGGCAGACCGACCTTCCTGCCAAAAAGAATAAAAATCTGTGAAGACTTGAGAGAGAAGTGATTTTTGTCAAATGTGGATGATGCCGGATGGACAACACATGATGGTATAAACTCATCACCTGTCAGCCGGATGAGCTAATTAAGGAAGGAGTTCCCAGTGTCGGCACTTTGTTACAGTTTTCCCAACAAGCTAACTTGTTAATAGAAGTCTTATTAACCTCTAGAAAGAAGAAAGAGAGCTTGGTGATGGAACAACTGTTTACTGCTGTACTATGGTCAATGAGCATCTAGACAGGTAACAAGGTAGCTTGTTATTGTTATTCATTATTTAAGGAGAAGGGGTGGGAGTTTATAAGTTATACTTCTTCTCACTCCTTTTCAAATATGTATTTCTGTGTATTATGTTTAAATGTTTATTTTATTTTTATTATTTTGCTTTTCATATTCGAAATAAACAATCAATCAAAAACTGCTGCTTTAACATAAATGATCTCATCTCATCATCTCTAGCCGCTTTATCCTGTTCTACAGGGTCGCAGGCAAGCTGGAGCCTATCCCAGCTGACTACGGGTGAAAGGCGGGGTACACCCTGGACAAGTCGCCAGGTCATCACAGGGCTGACACGTAGACACAGACAACCATTCACACTCACATTCACACCTACGGTCAATTTAGAGTCACCAGTTAACCTAACCTGCATGTCTTTGGACTGTGGGGGAAACCGGAGCACCCGGAGGAAACCCACGCGGACACGGGGAGAACATGCAAACTCCACACAGAAAGGCCCTCGCCGGCCACGGGGCTCGAACCCAGGACCTTCTTGCTGTGAGGCGACAGCGCTAACCACTACACCACTGTGCCGCCCTAACATAAATGATGATAAACTAATTTGAACTCATTTGTTTTGCAGATGTTCCACAACACTCTGAAAGGACTGAAATCATGTCTTGTTCTTTAATTAAAAAAAAAAAAAAGATTTTATTAAGCAAATTGCTGTGGTATAAAAGGAATAAAGCACTTCAGAATGGGAATACCTCCAGGAGAACAATCTACTCAGACTGAAGCATTCATTTAAGATGAACATACTGTGTACAGACTCGGTGAACCCTGATAAATGCTGCTAGAGCAACAGCTACAATTATCAACAGTCCGTAATTATCGACACCTTTTCTGATTTACCAATAAAAACTATTTTACAAAGGTGAGTTTCAGTTACAACAGTTATTATTGGTTAATTAATCAGCCGGAAGACCCCACCCCCTCACCCTTTGATCTTGTCGTCTGATGATGCAGCTCGTTACCGGAGATGGAATTTTTTTCAGCAATCTGAGCAAAACTCGGACGTTATCATCACAGGTAAGCATGGTGGAAAGATCATGGGCGTGGTTTTACTGATCAAATTCACCGATATTTCATGATCTTGTCGAAACCTACTTTGTTTCTCACTCTTTCATTTCACAGTCGCCATTTTGTATCTAAACGCGCGTTTGAAAAGTCACGTGAGGTGTCGATAATAGTGATCACTTTCACCGGTGTCCACCATTATCGACACCCTGTGGAATTAAGGGACATTTACAACTGTTATGGATCGATCTTTGTGTAACATTGCTGAAGTAGATGACGTACGTCCAAAATAAAAAATAATAATAAAAGTGCTGTGACTTATAATAATGGTTTTGCTGATTCATAACAGAATGGAATGTTTATAGAGTATTTGGAATCCGATTGCAGTAAATAGAATTAGAGCAGAATTAAATTCCTAGCGTATAAAAAATTACATGTTTGAAATATTCAGATTTTTCTATTCCATTCAGAATTTTTTTTTTTTTGCAGTTTGACATTTTATATTTTGGTTTGAGGAATAACATGTGGCCTTTGACCTGGATTTTCATGTGGTTACAATATCGATTGCCTGTTGATATTTATTGGTAAACTACAAAACTAGAAATTAATACAAACAACAAATGATTAACAAAATGTGATCTACGAAAATACTTAGAAAGTGGAACAAAAGATTTTCTCATTCATCTCTAGCCGCTTTATCCTGTTCTACAGGGTCGCAGGCAAGCTGGAGCCTATCCCAGCTGACTACGGGCGAAAGGCGGGGTACACCCTGGACAAGTCGCCAGGTCATCACAGGGCTGACACATAGACACAGACAACCATTCACACTCACATTCACACCTACGGTCAATTTAGAGTCACCAGTTAACCTAACCTGCATGTCTTTGGACTGTGGGGGAAACCGGAGCACCCGGAGGAAACCCACGTGGACACGGGGAGAACATGCAAACTCCGCACAGAAAGGCCCTCGCCGGCCACGGGGCTCGAACCCGGACCTTCTTGCTGTGAGGTGACAGTGCTAACCACTACACCACCGTGCCGCCTCCAGTGAAAGTTTGAGTAATTATTCGTGCACAATTTACGCATTGAAAGTCTTTTCTACTCTTGCAACGGCCTAAATATCATTAAAGTGTCGATAATTAATTCTAGCTGCCGCTCTACTATAAATAAAACCTGTCCTCTTGCCATCAAAGAGGGATTTATATACCGTAGAGGTGTCAAAGAAAAGCTTCCATGTAGCACCTTAAATAGTTCAAAAGTCAGATTTGAGAAATTACAAACAAATGCACGAATGAAGATATTTTGTACGTTCAGTAGAGACATCTAGACCGAACTCCAGAACTGGCAAGTCTGATAAATATAAATATCAGCATCATATTACTTTAAGAATACAAAATGCTTATTTTTATTCTTGGAGGATTCTGTGTACCTCAGAGACCTCAAGAACCCTTTTAATGACCCGCTTTTGAAGCATGGAAGCTAAAAACGCAGGTTGCAAAGCTAAATCCTGTCATTCGAATCCATAGATTGCAGGAAGTGCCAGTGTCATTGTGAAGTATTGCTGCCTCAGGTGGACTCGGCATGTCGCTCACATCCCTGTCTGTCTCACTCGCTCTCTCGCTTCTCACTTCCACACATCTTGCCCTTCTCTTCTGCTTGTCAGACAGACGTGCCTCTTCCCTCCCACTCCCCCCCCCCCCCCCCACACACACACACACAGAGTGCATGCTTCACTAAGAGGCCCTAAAAATAAGCCAGCGTTTCAGCTGATGCCTTCACAATTACCAGGCGGCTGAATTTGCATTTCTGACATCAGCATCACCGCAGTGTTGAAAATGAGAACAGGAAACAGTCATGTGCTCACTGCCCTTATTGTTTTTAGGGTATTTTTTGAAATCATATTAAGTTTCATGAAGAAACATGAACACAATGCGACAATGAGGAAGAAAATCAGGACCTCAGCAGGTGTGTGTGTGAGAGATTGGGGTGTGATTATTTTAACTCTCTTATTTTCGGCTGTGTTTGTGTGTTTAACCACCCAGTGATTTTAGCCAGGATGAGGCCAGTTATTTGGTCTAATCGTGTAGTTTTGTGTCTATTTTCTGCTTGAGTGCTGGGCCAGTTTTTCCCGCTGGCCTCGAGTCTCATTAAGGGTTGAGTGGGTGATGTGGCAGTAATTACGCCTGGGGTTGTATTTTCTCTCTTCACCATGCCCTTGAGCTTTCTCTCTCTCTCTCTCTCGCTGTCGTCTTTCCATCTCTCTTGCACACACACTCGCTCTCTTTCTCTGAATAGCAATCGCATTAGATCTGCTCTGCATGAGGCAGTAGATATTAGCAGACACTTTGCTTTGCCCCTCATGTTTTGTTCACTTCAGTGTTCTTGTATTATGTAATGCCGTTACGGGCTGTCCTTGCCCGCCGTGAAGTGCTTCGCTAATTTCCCTCTTATCTGCACACATAGGGGCTCTCCAAACCTTAATTCAAACACCCTTCTACTGTGTTGTGTGCTTGTGTAATATATAATATACTGTACACCACCCTGCGCCGTGTCTAGTGTGATTTTATATAGAGAGGAACTCTCTGCATGCCTGTTCCAATTCACATCCGCACATGTTTACAGAGCACTTGACCTTGGAGACAAGAGTTCATCATCCGTCCAGGCAATACACACACACTCCATATATATACCGTATATGTACCACCTCAGTGTCTTTCACCTGAAAGGTTATTCACATACAGTGCCCACCACAATTATTGGCACCCCTTGTTAAGATATGTTCTTAGGCTTCTAATAATTTTTTTTTAAATACAACCCCGATTCCAAAAAAGTTGGGACAAAGTACAAATTGTAAATAAAAACAGAATGCAATTTACAAATCTCAAAAACTGATGTATTCACAATAGAGCATAGACAACATATCAAATGTCGAAAGTGAGACATTTTGAAATTTCATGCCATCTCAAAAAAGTTGGGACAGAGGCAATAAGAGGCTGGAAAAGTTAAAGGTACCAAACTACAACTCATTAGGTCAATTGGCAATAGGTCATTAACATGACTGGGTATAAAAAGAGCATCTTGGAGTGGCAGCGGCTCCCAGAAGTAAAGATGGGAAGAGGATCACCAATCCCCCTAATTCTGCGCCGACAAATAGTGGAGCAATATCAGAAAGGACTTCGACAGTGTAAAATTGCAAAGAGTTTGAACATATCATCATCTACAGTGCATAATATCATCAAAAGATTCAGAGAATCTGGAAGAATCTCTGTGCGTAAGGGTCAAGGCCGGAAAACCATACTGGGTGCCCGTGATCTTTGGGCCCTTAGACGGCACTGCATCACATACAGGCATGCTTCTGTACTGGAAATCACAAAATGGGCTCAGGAATATTTCCAGAGAACATTATCTGTGAACACAATTCACCGTGCCATCCGCCGTTGCCAGCTAAAACTCGATAGTTCAAAGAAGAAGCCGTATCTAAACATGATCCAGAAGCGCAGACGTCTTCTCTGGGCCAAGGCTCATTTAAAATGGACTGTGGCAAAGTGGAAAACTGTTCTGTGGTCAGACGAATCAAAATTTGAAGTTCTTTATGGAAATCAGGGACGCCGTGTCATTCGGACTAAAGAGGAGAAGGACGACCCAAGTTGTTATCAGCGCTCAGTTCAGAAGCCTGCATCTCTGATGGTATGGGGTTGCATTAGTGTGTGTGGCATAGGCAGCTTACACATCTGGAAAGACACCATCAATGCTGAAAGGTATATCCAGGTTCTAGAGCAACATATGCTCCCATCCAGACGACGTCTCTTTCAGGGAAGACCTTGCATTTTCCAACATGACAATGCCAAACCACATACTGCATCAATTACAGCATCATGGCTGCGTAGAAGAAGGGTCCGGGTACTGAACTGGCCAGCCTGCAGTCCAGATCTTTCACCCATAGAAAACATTTGGCGCATCATAAAACGGAAGATACGACAAAAAAGACCTAAGACAGTTGAGCAACTAGAATCCTACATTAGACAAGAATGGGTTAACATTCCTATCCCTAAACTTGAGCAACGTGTCTCCTCAGTCCCCAGACGTTTACAGACTGTTGTAAAGAGAAAAGGGGATGTCTCACAGTGGTAAACATGGCCTTGTCCCAACTTTTTTGAGATGTGTTGTCATGAAATTTAAAATCACCTAATTTTTCTCTTTTAAATGATACATTTTCTCAGTTTAAACATCTGATATGTCATCTATGTTCTATTCTGAATAAAATATGGAATTTTGAAACTTCCACATCATTGCATTCTGTTTTTATTTACAATTTGTACTTTGTCCCAACTTTTTTGGAATTGGGGTTGTAATGTAGGACAACAATGCAAAAAAAGAGAAAAATCCAACCTTTAATTCAAGTGCATTTATTCAGTGGGGAAAAAAAACCCCACACATTAAGAAATAATTATTTTACATGAAATCATGTGTGCCGCAATTATTGGCACCCCTGCTGTTAATACTTTGTACAACCCCCTTTTGCCAACAAGACAGCACTTAATCTTCTCCTATAACATTTCACAAGATGGGAGAATACAGAGAGAGGGATCTTCAACCATTCCCCTTTGCACAATCTCTCTAAATCATCCAGAGTCCTCTCCTATGCACTCTCCTCTTCAGCTCACCCCACAGGTTTTCAATTGGGTTGAGGTCTGGGGACTGAGATGGCCATGGGAGGAGCTTGATTTTGTGTCTGGTGAACCATTTTTGTGTAGATTTGGCCCCATGTTTAGGGTCATCATCTTGCTGAAAGACCCAGTGACGACCCATCTTCAGCTTTCAGTCAGAGGCCACCATATTTTGATTTAAAATGTCCTGGTATTTCAGAGTTCATGACGCCATGCACCCTAACAAGGTTCCTGGGGCCTTTGGAAGAGAAACAGGCCCACAGCATCACCGATCCTCCCCCATACTTCACAGTGGGCATGAGGTGCTTTTCCGCATACTCATCTTTTGTGATGTATTAGAGTATTTGTTGCCAAAAAGCTCTAGCTTGGTCTCATCTGACCAAAGCACACGGTCCCAGTTGAAGTCCCAGTACCACTTAGCAAACTCCAGACGTTTACGCTTATGCTTGTGAGAAAAGGCTTTTTCCGTGCATGCTTCCAAAACAGCTTGTTGGCATGTAGATAGCGCCTGATGGTTGTTATGGAGATTTTGTGACCCCAAGATGCTACTCTTTGATGCAATTCTCTAACAGTGAGCTTTGGAGAACTTTTTACTTCTCTTACCATCCTCCTCACTGTGCGTGGTGGCAAGATAAACTTGCATCCTCGTCCAGGCTTGTTTGCCACTGTTCCAGTTGTTTTAAACTTCTTGATGATTCCTCTGACTGTAGATATGGGCAGGTGTCGGCGAGCGGCTATTTTCTTGTAGCCATTGCCTGACTTATGAAGGTTGACACACATCTGCCTTACTTGAATGGTGTGTTCTCTTGTCTTTCCCATGTTGAAGAGTGGATAAGAGAAATAGGCCTCTGTGTCGCATCATATTTATACCCCAGGGAAACAGGATGTGATGAATTACTAATTAAAGGTTCCTAGATATTCTGATCAACGTTATAAACTACAGTAAAAATGACAGAAATGCTTCAATTACATTTATTTTCTAGGAATTATGGGTGCCAATAATTGTGGAACAGGTGATTTTATGAAAATTATTTCTTAGTCAGGGATTTTTTTTTAATTCACTTGAGTTAAAGGTTACATTTTTCTACAATTTTCAGTGTGAGATTATGCTTCTGCAATAAAAATTTAATTTATTTTAAGGCTTTTAACATGTCTTAATCAGGGGTGCCAATAATTGTGGAGGGCGCTGTATGTCACATGCAGGTACAACCCCAAAACACAAATAAAAACAGAATGTGAAGATTTGCAAATCTTGGAAACCCTATATTTCATGGAAAATACTACAAATACAACATATCAAATGTTGAAACTGAGAAAAGTTATTGTTTGTGTGAAAAATATTTGCTCATTTTGAATTTGATGTCAGCAACACGTTTCAGAAAAGTTGGGACGGGGCAACAAAAGACTGAAAAAGTTGTCATGCTTCAAAAAAAACCCCCCACAAATTAGGTTAATTGTCAACAGGTCAGTAACATGACTGGGTATAAAAAGAGCATCCCAGAGAGGCGGAGCCTCTCAGAAGTAAAGATGGGGAGGGGTTCACTGCTCTGTGAAAGACTGCGTGGGCAAACAGTGCAACAATTTAAGAATAACGTAAAATGTAAAACTGCAAATAATTTGGGAATCACATCTCTGGTCCATAATATCATTAAAAGATTCAGAGAATCTGGAGAAATCTCTGCATGCAAGAGACAAGGCTGAAAACTGACATTGGATGTCTGTGATCTTCAGGCCCTCAGGAGACACTGCATTAAAAGCAGACACGTGTCTGTAGTGGAAATCACTGTATGGGCTCAGGAACACTTCAGAAAACCATCGTCTGTGAAAACACTTCATTACTGCATCCACAAATGCAAGTTAAAACCAGATATAAACAATATCCAGAAACACCGCCACCTTCCCTGCACCTGAGCTCTTTTACAATGGACTGAGGTGAAGTGGAAAACTGTCTCAAGGTCTAACGAATCAAAATTAGAAATTCTTTTTAGAAATCATGGACACCATGTCCTCCAGGCTAAAGAGGAGACGGACCATCCGACTTATCAGTGCACAGTTCAAAAGCCAGCATCTGTGATAGTATGAGGGTGCATTAGTGCACATGACATGGGTAGCTTGTACATCTGGGAAGGCAACATTAATGCTGAATGATATATACATGTTTCAGAGCAATATGCTACCATCCAGACAAAATCTTTTTCAGAGAAGGCCTTCCTTCTTTCAGCAAGACAATGCCAAACCCCTTTCTGCACATATTAAAACTGCATGGCTCCATAGTAAAAGAGTCTGGGTGCTAAACTGGCCTGCCTGCAGTCCAGACCTGTCTCCCATTTAAAACGTTTGGCGTATTATGAAATGCAAAATACGACAAAGGAGACCCTGAACTGTTGAGCAACTGAAATTGTATATCAGGCTAGAATGGGACAACATTTCTCTTTCAAAACTACAGCAGTCTCCTCAGTTCCCAAACATTTACAGAGTGTTGATAAAAGTAGAAGTGATGCAACATAGTGGTAAACATGACCCTGTCCCAACTTTTTTGAAACTTGTTGCTGACATCAAATTCAAAATGAGCATATATTTTACACAGTGGCGGCTGCTGTTTTTTAAAACGGGGGAAGCCCATTTTACGCATTCATCGTAAAACCTGTAGGCCGGATATCAAAGCATAGAAAAGTGTGCCCCATTAGCATAGTGAACTAAACAACCCTACCTAGTGGCAGAAAGTATTTTTGCTTGTACATTTCATGTTATAGTCTGGCTTGCCAGGCTAGTGCCTCATATCCTTAATCAAAAATATCAAACATCCAAAAATCACTGGCTATTCAATGAAGAGCCTTGAACATCATACCCTGATATGCAACACAGAGTCTTTAACACAACACCCAGCTGTGCAACACATCCTTGAACATCTTCTGCAACACAGTCTGGAAATTCATAACCAGGTAGGCTATGCAACACACAGAACCTTGAATATTATACCCAGGTATAACCTATAACACAGAGCCCACCATTCTCTTAACATTACTGAACAATATACACACTTCAGATTCATGAACATGAACACTATTTATACACAAATTCTGCCCTCCGCTCCTTTTCCAGAAAATGGTCTGTGACCCTGTCATACTAGCTGGTTGTGCTTTCCAGAGACTTCACCAATTTCTGTTAGCAGCTAGCACTGCAGATCCCAAAAAGGATCAAGCTAGCCTACAACCAGATTGAACTACAAATGAAATAAACGAGTGAATTCACGAATGATCAAACTGATAGAATGGATGAAAGTTAACGGAGCACAGCGAGTAATATTTACATTTATTTACAGAGTAATGTACAGAGACATCAATGAGAAGAACCGTTTATATGAAAAGAAATTCGAACAGCACTTTGGCACACGACTACACTTTCTCGACATCCGCTAGGGACTGACTGATCATGCTTCCGTGTTCCTCGCCGACGCCGAAGTACAGAGCCCGCCCTCCTCATGTCTTTCAAACACTACCTCCAATAATCCTTCATCAGCCCGGCTTCTTGTCCCTCCCACTGTCTCGTTTAGTCCCAGAGAAGCCCGGCTTCCCTGGAAGTGACTATTTTGTTGATTTTAACCAATAACAACTAGCCGAAATTGGCTGTTCAGAGCCGTCTCATAGACTGCAACAGATACCCGGCTGCCAGCGCATAGAGCCCATTGAAATAAGAGAGGTTACAGCCAGTGTTGCCAGATTGGGCGTTTTTAAGTGCATTTTGGAGGGTTTTGAACATATTTTGGCTGGAAAACGTCAGCAGTATCTGGCAACGCTGGTTACAGCCTGGCAGCAAAGGTGATTCTTGTAGCGAACTGCAAGTTCGTCAGACATCACTCAAATAAGTTACAGGATAGTTATGAACGTAAATACAATCTTGGGCATATATTATGTTATGCAAGTAATTGTTTTAATGAGAATTCAACGTCATAGATGCCGCAGTTTGGGGAGAGAATTTTAGGGGAAGCTCGGCTTCCCTTGTTGTCTCTGAGAAATCGCCCCTGTTCCACCACTATTCCTTTTTATTCATTCACTATCCAAAATAACCACTTTATAATCCTTGCTAACATCTCAAGAAGTTCAGAAGAAGCTCTGTTGGTGAATTCATTCATTTCTTATCCGGATCAGTGTCATGATGGATCTGGAGCTTATCACACGAACACTGTGTGCGAGACAGGAATACACCCTCCAATGCTAGTCCATCGCAGGGCACTATAAACACTAGGGGTAATTAAACCTAGCCAATCCACCAACTGGTAGGTTTTTGGGAGATGGGAGGAAACCAGAGAACCTTGAGGAAACTGAAATGTCACCATGTACAGATGCCATGTTCAGGATTGAATATTTTCAGGATCAGATTTGCAAGAAATTCTTGAAAACAAAGTGGACAAATTTTCCTGTCACTGGTTTTCCTGACCACTAACTTACCCCTAACTGCTTTAACCTCTTTAACAATATTCTAATGCATGATGCTATGAGCTTTCATTTGTGCTTGAATAGTAGCAATAATGTTTTCTTTGCATGGAAGGGTGAGGCATATACACAAAAATGTAGTGAGCCAATCAGATCGCAGCCTTCATGATTCTGAAGCTTGTGGCCAGAAAAGTGTACAAAAGATATCAGATACTTTAAGGCTCAGCCTAACTCTCTACAATCCTGTCCTTCATCTTGGAGATAAAGAAGTTTCATAACATTTCTCCATTTTTTGCACACAGCATGCGACTGTATGTGAATGTCTTTTCTCGTAGCTGTGTTACAGGCTGTCTAGGAGTATCATTCACCATTCCAGTTTGAATGCTGACTTTAATTTTATTACAGAAAAATACGCATTTGAAGATATCAGGTGGCTCAGGAAGCCTGATTTGCCCTTTCATGTCACAGGTTCTGTTCCTGGTATGGAAATTCACATTTGATTTTGAAAATTTGTCAGGATACGTCAGGCGAAAAAGCAGCCCAGCAGAGTTCCTCCTTGACATTTGTGTGGATGTGTGTTGCTCAGCCCAGGGTGTCGTTCCGCCGTGTGGCCTCAGATGGCCAATTCTCTGTTCACAGAAGGAAGCAGTCAGAGGTGTGTGAACCAGGAAGGAGGGACATGAGCAAGGCTGAAAAGAAAAAAACTATCCAAGCAAATCCATGTTGTGAGCCTATCCGGTAACAGCAAGACACTGTGTGTTTGTGGGTGTGTTTATTCCATCCCTCTTTAAATAACCTAATCAAAACTCGCCCTGGGCTGGCGGCTGCCATGTTCCATTTGACTTTGTGAAATATCAGAGGTCCTGGAGTCAGGGAGAACATGCTTTCTGCACCAGTTGTCATGGCCAATTTGCATTTCCCCTGGTAACATTTCACTCCTCTGACCCTGCTTTTCCCTCCTGCTCAGTGCCAGCCTTGGGGGTTGGGGGTCACACAATATGCCAACAGAGATCTCTCTTGGAGCCAACTGAGGGGTCCTGGGGGGGTTCCAAGTCAATGTCAGACCTTCACACACTTCTCTCAAGGCCTGCATTTTTCTCTGTGAATTCTGATGCATTGTGAAAAACCTGGAGTAGAGCCATAATGGTGTCCAATGGGGGAAACCATGGCCTAGTAGTTAGAGAAGCAGCTTTAGGACCAAAAGGTTGCCGGTTTAATTCCCGGGACCAGCAGGAATGGCTTAATTGCCCTTGAACAAGGCACCTAACCCCCAACTCCCTAGGTTGCTCTGTTGTACGTTGATCTGGAGTAGAGCATCTGCTGAGCACTGGCGGCACAAAGGTGCAGTGGTTAGCACTGTAGCCTCACAGCAAGAAGGTCCCAGGTTCAAACCCCATGTGTCTGTGTGGGTTTCCTCTGGGTGCTCCGTTTTCCTCCCACTGTTCAAAGACATACAGATTAGATAAAATACCCAGCCAGTGGGGTTGCACAAGACAGTGCATACTAAGCCCGGATATATTGGGGAGGGTTGCGTCAGGAAGGGCATCCCACGCCAAACCAAATATTGGAACAGATCTGCTGTGGTGACTCCTAACGGGAGTAGCTGAAAGAAGAATAATGTAATGTCCTGCTGTGATAGTTTCTCATTTTAGGTGGGATTCAGTACATCCATGCATAAACTCTTGGGTTAATTTGCTTAGTTTCAGCCTGGCATTTTGTTCTTGCCAGTCATTTAGTGATGCTAATAAACCGCAAGCAAGCAACATCCAGTCAGATCTGCCATCATCAGTCCAGCACTGGTCTTTTTTAACAGAGCTAATTAGACAAAACTGGAGTAATTTTTTTTTTTTTTAAAGGGGCTTTATACCGTAGTAGTGTAGTAATAGCAGACTGAATGGATAAAATTATCCACAGCAGCAGCTCACATTATCCTCATACACACACATGCACAGCCTCCACCCACACGCCTAAAAAAAAAAAAGGACCTGGACTAGACCTATAGTGGTGTTGTGCTTTCTCTATGTTCTCCCTGTCTGCATTTACATGCACACATACACTTTTAGAAAATAAAGTACCTTATTGTACCTTTATCAGTACAATGGCTTGTCACTGAATCAGTACCCTCTAAGGTGCTGATTTGTACCCTTTATATACTGATTGGGAACATATATGTACCTTTTTTGGGCCAAAGAAGCTACACATAGTTACCTTGAGGTCCAATAATGAGCCTTAGGGGGCACATTAATGTAGATTGTCCCTTGGGGGACAGAAATGGACTCCTACTGTACCCCTATTTCTAACAGTGTATAAGGTGATTATATCTGATAGAGACCCAGATCTGAGCCAGTAATCAGGTTCTACAGCACATAGTATAATATTACTTTAATGTTTCGTTTGTCTACAGCTGCACATTTGCAAAAAATAATCATGCAGAGACAAGCTGCGAGGAAATACTAACAATCGGTCAAAGAGTAGCGTTGAGTTTCACGTGTTCTCAACATGGCTGCGTGGGTTTCCTGGTTTTCTTCCACTTTCCAAAAACATGCCGTAAATTACCCGTAGTTGTACCGGTAGATGATTGTTTGAGTGTGTGTTTGATGTATTGTACAGACATCCCATTCATGGTGCATTCCTGCTTCATGGTTTTATTCATCTTAAAAATACTATCAAGTAATCTCGATATCATAAGAATTCCACTACTTACTGTATAAGCTTGTAAAGCACCAACTTTCAAAATAAATTATACCATATAATAACTTCGTGGAATAAACAAATCAGGAAAAAGCACTCCGACTCTCTTCTAACATTCTTCGTCTTTTTTAGGTTGGTTTTTCAAAGTGATTAATGGTGCATTAGTGATTTCCATCCATCCATCCATTCATTATCTGTAGCTGCTTATCCTGTTCTACAGGGTCGCAGGCAAGCTGGAGCCTATCCCAGCTGACTATAGGCGAGAGGCGGGGTACACCCTGGACAAGTCGCCAGGTCATCGCAGGGCTAACAACCATTCACACTCACATTCGCACCTACGGTCAATTTAGAGCCACCAATTAGCCTAACCTGCATGTCTTTGGACTGTGGGGGAAACCGGAGCGCCCGGAGGAAACCCACGCAGACACGGGGAGAACATGCAAACTCCACACAGAGAGGCCCTCACCGGCCGCTGGGCTCAAACCCAGGATCTTCTTGCTATGAGGCGACGGTGCTAACCACTACACCATAGTGATTTATATTATGAAAATAAGCACAATGCAGGAATAATTCCTGGATGGGACACCATGACATCGCAGAACACCATCCACACACACATTCACACACTTGTTGATCTCTACAGTAGCTGATCCACTTACCAGCATGTTTTAGGAGGCCAGAGGAAACTGAAGAACATGCGAAACTCTGACCTGGGCAGACTTTTATTGAAATTTTTACAGTTTTCAGATTATGTGCATGTTAACATGATTAAAAAAAACCATGCACCCATGCTTAAAAAAAAAAAGGTCATGCACTCAATTTCAGCCTGCTATTTTTATCCAGTCTTTTAGACATGATAATAAACCCCAAGCAAAATATCATCAGATCTGCATCATCAGCCCATTGTCTGACGACGTTGTTAGTCATTATGAGCAGAACTGCCTGCCTCCACAGTTTTAAATGGTTGTTCGAGCTTGAAGATAGTGTGGAAAATAAAAAGGTCAGGAGGAGGAGGATGACGATGATGATGATGTAAGCTCACGTGTTTGGGTTTTATGAAAATATGATACAACAAGGATAATTCTGAAATACCAATATCAAATACAGTCGGACTTCCAATCTGAGCATCCAGAGCTTCATCTCATTATTTCTAGCCGCTTATCCTGTTCTACAGGGTCGCAGGCAAGCTGGAGCCTATCCCAGCTGACTACGGGTGAAAGGCGGGGTACACCCTGGACAAGTCGCCAGGTCATCACAGGGCTGACACGTAGACACAGACAACCATTCACACTCACATTCACACCTACGCTCAATTTAGAGTCACCAGTTAACCTAACCTGCATGTCTTTGGACTGTGGGGGAAACCGGAGCACCCGGAGGAAACCCACGCGGACACGGGGAGAACATGCAAACTCCCGGCCGGCCACAGGGCTCGAACCCGGACCTTCTTGCTGTGAGGCGACAGCGCTAACCACTACACCACCATGCCGCCCATCCAGAGCTTTATTTATGAAATCATATTCACTATGTGTCACACCACGGGATTTTTGTACCAGATGCTCTGTTTACAGAATGCATAGAAATGGTGTTGAAAAGCGTGCAATATTTTGCACCGTTTTTGCTGGCTGTGACAGAGGCGATTCTAGAGTCTGTTGTGGCCCCAAGCAAAAATTTCCAGGGGGCCCTTCTGACCAGTGTTCATTACCAATATGTTATAAATAATCTGACACCAACGAAAAATGTATGAAACCAAAGTTTTTTAAATTCCAAATGTGAAAATACAATGGTAAAGAACAATAAAAAACAAAATAAATAAGCCCTCGGGCCCCAACTCTTGGGGGGCCCCTGGGCCAGGGGGCCCCAAGCAGTTGCCTGCCTTGCCTGTTCACAAGCTGCGCGTCTGGGCTGTGATCCAATAATGATTCAGATTCAGTTTGTCATTTCCTCGAGTATTTACTTACACAGAAAGAAACAAAAGAGTGTTTCTCATCAGCATGGTGCAGTGCAATTAAAAAGTTAAATTACCAGTTATAAATGATCAATCTCTTAAAATAGATCTAGAACAACCATTTAAACACAACCAATCTCTAAATTACAATTAAAAACAATCAACGAATAATCGCATCAATAGCGCCCCTACAGGATACATTTACCACTTTTAACATCATCCATGGGTGGATGATGGTGGTGTAGTGGTTAGCACTGTCGCCTCACAGCAAGAAGGTCCGGGTTCGAGCTCCGTGGCCGGCGAGGGCCTTTCTGTGTGGAGTTTGCATGTTCTCTCCGTGTCCGCGTGGGTTTCCTCCGGGTGCTCCGGTTTCCCCCACAGTCCAAAGACATGCAGGTTAGGTTAACTGGTGACTCTAAATTGACCGTGAGTGTGAATGTGAGTGTGAATGGTTGTCTGTGTCTATGTGTCAGCCCTGTGATGACCTGGCGACTTGTCCAGGGTGTACCCCGCCTTTCACCCATAGTCAGCTGGGATAGGCTCCAGCTTGCCTGCGACCCTGTAGAACAGGATAAAGCAGCTAGAGATAATGAGATGAGATCATCATCAATGACTGAGACAAATATACAGTGCTGAGCATAAATGAGTACACCCCCTTTGAAAAGTAACATTTTAAACAATATCTCGATGAACACAAACAATTTCCAAAATGTTGACAAGACAAAGTTTAATATAACATCTGTTTAACTTATAACGGGAAAGTAAGGTTAATAATATAACTTGGATTACACATTTTTTCAGTTTTACTCAAATTAGGGTGGTGCAAAAATGAGTACACCCCACAACAAAAACTACTACATCTAGTACTTTTGTATGGCCTCCATGATTTTTAATGACAGCACCAAGTCTTCTAGGCATGGAATGAACAAGTTGGTGACATTTTGCAACATCAATCTTTTTCCATTCTTCAACAACGACCTCTTTTAGTGACTGGATGCTGGATGGAGAGTGATGCTCAACTTGTCTCTTCAGAATTCCCCGAAGAAAATAATTTCTTTACACCACAAAGGTGAAGGCTACAAGAAGATCAGAAAAGCTTTACTTATCAGTCAGAATACTGTAGCAAAAGTGGTACAAAAATTTAAGAAAGCTGGAACTGCAACCATGTCACAGAGACCTCCAGGTCGTCCACGGTAGTTAACACCTCGACAGGAGCGTCTTCTGATGAGAAGGGTTGAAGAAAATCAGCATGCAAGTTCACTGCAGTTATCTAAAGAAGTAGAAAGCCAAACTGGGGTGACTATTTCCCGTGACACAATACAGCGTACACTGCAGAGGAATGGCATGCATGGATGCTGTCCACGAAAGAAGCCTCTCCTAAAGCCCAGGCACAAAAAAGCCCGCCTAGAGTTTGCGAGGGCCCATGCTGACAAAGATGAAGACTACTGGGACTCTATACTCTGGAGTGATGAGACCAAGATAAATGTTTTTGGAACTGATGGCTTCAAAACTGTATGGCGTCGCAAAGGTGAGGAATACAAAGAAAAATGCATGGTGCCTACAGTGAAACATGGTGGTGGCAGTGTACTTATGTGGGGCTGTATGAGTGCTGCTGGTGTCGGGGAGCTGCATTTCATTGATGGCATCATGAAGTCACAGACGTATTGGTCTATACTGAAAGAGAAGATGCTACCATCACTCCGTGCCCTTGGTCATCGTGCACTTTTCCAACATGACTAAACACACATCTAAGGCCACTGTTGGATTTCTGAAGAAGAACAGGGTGAAAGTGATTCAGTGGCCGAGTACGTCTCCTGATCTGAACCCAATCAAACACCTATGGGGAATTCTGAAGAGACAAGTTGAGCATCACTCTCCATCCAGCATCCAGTCAATAAAAGAGGTCGTTGTTGAAGAATGGAAAAAGATTGATGTTGCAGAATGTCGCCAACTTGTTCATTCCATGCCTAGAAGACTTGGTGCAGTCATTAAAAATCATGGAGGCCATACAAAGTACTAGATGTAGTAGTTTTTGTTGTGGCGTGTACTCATTTTTGCACCACCCTAATTTGAGTAAAACTGAAAAATGTGTAATCTAAGTTATATTATTAACCTTACTTTCACGTTATAAGTTAAACAGATGCTATATTAAACTTTGTCTTGTCAACATTTTGGAAATTGTTTGTGTTCATTGAGATTGTTTAAAATGTTACTTTTCAAAGGGGGTGCACTCATTTACGCTGAGCACTGTAGATCTTCCTTCTGCCATAAAAATCAGCAAATGACATTTTGATTCGTAGTGAAAATGCGTCGAAACCGCGCTCGCATGATTTGTGCAACATTCACTTGCCAGTGGCGCTAATAGTTCACCACGTGTTTTCGGGACCTTCCAAGCAGCATTTTGGGGTCTGTTGCTCATCCATCCATCATCTGTAACCGCTTGTCCTGTGCAGGGTCAAGGGCAAACTGGAGTCTATCCTAGCTGACTACGGGCGAAAGGCGGGGTACACCCTGGACAAGTTGCCAGATCATCACAGGGCTGACACATAGACACAGACAACCATTCACATCCACACGGTCAATTTAGAGCCACCAATTAGCCTAGCCTACATGTCTTTGGACTGTGGGGGAAACCGGAGCACCCGGAGGAAACCCACGCAGACACGGGGAGAACATGCGAACTCCGCACAGAAAGGCCCTCGTCAGCCGCTGAGCTCGAACCCAGAACCTTCTTGCTGCAAGGCAACAGTGCTAACCACTACACCACCGTGCCGCCCCTCTGTTGCGCAAGAAATCTGGGAAATTCGCCAATAATCTCCAGTCGAGATTGTCTCCTAATGGATTCACAAGGTTCTGCATCATCTGTAGTTGTCAGTGCCTGGAAAATGGACCATTTTGGGTTGCGTGCACATGATTTCATGTCAGATTTACAGTAACTTCCCTTGGCCCAATTTCACTTTGGTGTGTATTTCCTGCATACAGAGGCTTGGGAGTTTAATGCACCAGTTATAACTCAAAATCCATAACCTGAGCATCTAGTATGAAAATCTAGTGGACTGACACATACTTGAGTTGTGACGCATTGCATTAATTTAATTATATCCCTACAATATGTTATACAATGTCAGGGATGTGTGCTGTAATTTACATAATAGCTTCTTATTCTGGGCGGCACGGTGGTGTAGTGGTTAGCGCTGTTGCCTCACAGCAAGAAGGTCCGGGTTTGAGCCCCGTGGCCAGCGAGGGCCTTTCTGTGTGGAGTTTGCATGTTCTCCCCGTGTCCGCGTGGGTTTCCTCCGGGTGCTCCGGTTTCCCCCACAGTCCAAAGACATGCAGGTTAGGTTAACTGGTGACTCTAAATTGACCGTAGGTGTGAATGTGAGTGTGAATGGTTGTCTGTGTCTATGTGTCAGCCCTGTGATGACCTGGCGACTTGTCCAGGGTGTACCCCGCCTTTCGCCCGTAGTCAGCTGGGATAGGCTCCAGCTTGCCTGCGACCCTGCAGAATAGGATAAAACGGCTACAGATGAGATGTTCTTCTTGTTCTTCTTATTATTTTCCAATTGAAGCCATTGCAGTACTTGGACACACTGTCTGTATGTTACAAGATTGTAAAGTTTTTTGGTAATTTAGCAACTTTTATGAAAAAAAAAGTTGACATTTCTGACAGTTTTCACTGCTATTCTGTCTTTGTGTCATTTTATACACTTTAATAGAATAAAATAGCTATGCGCTAACTAGCTAAATCATTAATAACAATCTGTATTTTCTGGTTACCTAGCAACAGTGTTCTTATTCCTTTAAACATTTAGATGTGGTTCAAAGCACAATTTAACATTTTAAAAAAATGCTCATAGTCTGTTGGGGAGAGCGGGACAGTTTGTCTCATCTCTCATCTCATTATCTCTAGCCACTTTATCCTGTTCTACAGGGTCGCAGGCGAGCTGGAGCCTATCCCAGCTGACTACGGGTGAAAGGCGGGGTACACCCTGGACAAGTCGCCAGGTCATCACAGGGCTGACACATAGAGACACAACCATTCACACTCACATTCACACCTACGGTCAATTTAGAGTCACCAGTTAACCTAACCTGCATGTCTTTGGACTGTGGGGGAAACCGGAGCACCCGGAGGAAACCCATGCGGACACGGGGAGAACATGCAAACTCCGCACAGAAAGGCCCTCGCCGGCCACGGGGCTCGAACCCGGACCTTCTTGCTGTGAGGCGACAGCGCTAACCACTACACCACCATGCCGCCCCGGGACAGTTTGTATTTCCATAAATTAATTTCAACCAATCAGGTTTTAGGTGACATCAGAAGTCTGATGTTGCCCCTTAGAGTAACCGACTTCCTTTGGAGACACGAAGCTGGACACTGCAGTAAGCTTTGTGCAGTTCAATATTTTTATCAACCAAAACTTGTATTTTCTACTTTGTCTCCATCTCCATTCTATGGTGTAATGTACGCTGGTGAATTGGGGATTTGTTAGGAATTAAAGTATGGTGCCTAAAGTGACCAGATATAGTATTATTTATTAAACTTAAATTCTAGGGGAAAACATTTAAGACTTTTTTTTTTTTCAAAATGCCCAGATGGGGAGAGTTGGGACAGTTAATCATGTTAGGTTTTTTTTCTTGTGGTTTACAAATATAAAATTGTTTAAAAGATTGTTGTTGAAAATGTGGGCGTGTACCTGCATCAGGATTAAGCTTACATATTTCATTCCTTCTTGAGAATGGAACTGTTTTGTTGAGTCAGGTGTTGGGTAAACTGACATTTTTCTACCACTGTACCAGCATTGTGTGTTCATACAGTTCATATGGTCCAAGTTTTTGATAATAAATAAATAAAATTAAATGTAGGATTAAGCAAGGCATTTTATTTTTGTTCCAAGTCTCCTCTTAATGTCCCATGTCTCCCTGCAAAAAATAATGACCGAAACAATGAACCCTGAAGGCCAGTATATGTGACAAGCTGAGAAACTAATGTTGTGGTAAGAGGGTACAGTAAATACTCTCTCATGTGATATGAATGTGACGCTACCTACAAAGAATTTCACACAATCTACAAAAGCTGAAATTTGTCTCAAGTCTCCCTGCTCTCTACTGAAAAAAATAAATGTATTTTTCTTTCTTTCCATGAGATAAATGAAATCGATGAAGCTGACTCTAACTCCACTGACCTTGCAGTATTAGCTACAGATGCTCAGGGCACGATTCCGTCTCTGCTGGCTCTTGGCATCGTGTCCGTGTCAGTGTGCACCCTGGGTCATTACTTTCAGATGCTGTATGTGGGGCCTCGTCTCAATTCTCACTCTCACAACCACTTTGTGGTCCTAAAGTGCACTTCCTTCAGGGTCAGCAAGAGCTTACAGTGCATCCTCTTTCTTCTCAAAGCTTAAAGCTTAACCTCAAAACCAGGGAGCAGCATAAACCAGGGGAGACGTGATGTCATGCAGTGTGTCCTGGTTCCTTAAAATCCCATGCACCCTTGCTGAGCTGTGTGTGTACATTTAGTTTACGGCTTCTTTCAGGCAGGATTTATATTTTAGAGCAGGAAGTGAGACAAGGGGTTATGGGTGATTTCATGACCAGGGTGTCATTTGTGTATCTGATATTACATTTACAGTGGTGCTTGAAAGTTTGTGAACCCTTTAGAATTTTCTATCTTTCTGCATAAATATGACCTAAAACATCATTAGATTTTCACACAAGTCCTAAAAGTAGATAAAGAGAACCCAGTTAAACAAATGAGACAAAAATATTATACTTGGTCATTTATTTATTGAGGAAAATGATCCAATATTACATATCTGTGAGTAGCAAAAGTATGTGAACCTCTAGGATTAGCAGTTAATTTGAAGGTGAAATTAGAGTCAAGTGTTTTCAATCAATGGGATGACAATCAGGTGTGAGTGGGCACCCTGTTTTATTTAGAGAACAGGGATCTATCAAAGTCTGATCTTCACAACACATGTTTGTAGAAGTGTATCATGGCACGAACAAAGGAGATTTCTGAAGACCTCAGAAAAAGCATTGTTGATGCTCATCGGGCTGGAAAAGGTTACAAAACCATCTCTAAAGAGTTTGGACTCCACCAATCCACAGTCAGACAGATTGTCTACAAATGGAGTAAATTCAAGACCATTGTTACCCTCCCCAGGAGTGGTCGACCAACAAAGATCACTCCAAGAGCAAGGCGTGTAATAGTCAGCGAGGTCGCAAAGGACCCCAGGGTAACTTCTAAGTAACTGAAGGCCTCTCTCACATTGGCTAATGTTCATGAGTCCACCATGAGGAGAACACTGAAAAACAATGGTGTGCATGGCAGGGTTGCAAGGAGAAAGTCACTGCTCTCCAAAAAGAACATTGCTGCTTGTCTGCAGTTTGCTAAAGATCATGTGGACAAGCCAGAAGGCTATTGGAAAAATGTTTTGTGGACAGAGGAGACCAAAATGGAACTTTTTTGGTTTAAATGAGAAGCGTTATGTTTGGAGAAAGGAAAACACTGCATTCCAGCATAAGAACCTTATCCCATCTGTGAAACATGGTGGTGGTAGTATCCATGGTTTGGGCCTGTTTTGCTGCATCTGGGCCAGGACGGCTTGCCATCATTGATGGAACAATGAATTCTGAATTATACCAGCGAATTCTAAAGGAAAATGTCAGGACATCTGTCCATGAACTGAATCTCAAGAGAAGGTGGGTCATGCAGCAAGACAACGACCCTAAGCACACAAGTCATTCTACCAAAGAATGGTTAAAGAAGAATAAAGTGAATGTTTTGGAATGGCCAAGTCAAAGTCCTGACCTTAATCCAATGGAAATGTTGTGGAAGAACCTGAAGTGAGCAGTTCATGTGAGGAAACCCACCAACATCCCAGAGTTGAAGCTGTTCTGTACGGAGGAATGGGCTAAAATTCCTCCAAGCCGGTGTGCAGGACTGATCGACAGTTACCGGAAATGTTTAGTTGCAGTTCTTGCTGCACAAGGGGGTCACACCAGATACCGAAAGCAAAGGTTCACATACTTTTGCCACTCACAGATATGTAATATTGGATCATTTTCCTCAATAAATAAATGACCAAGTATAATATTTTTGTCTCATTTGTTTAACTGGGTTCTCTTTATCTACTTTTAGGACTTGTGTGAAAATCTGATGATGTTTTAGGTCATATTTATGCAGAAATATAGAAAATTCTAAAGGGTTCACAAACTTTCAAGCACCACTGTAAGTCACTAGAGTACTTCATGTAAATTTTACACAAATTATCACTGAACGTTTAAATCGCTAAGCTTGTCTCCTTCACACCAAGTATTTACACTCACCAGCCACTTTATTATTAGGAACACCCATCCATCCACCTGCTGTTTTATGCAGGTCTCTAATCAGCCAATCCCTTGATACGCATCAAATCATTCAGATACAAATCAAGAGCTTCAGTTAATGTTCACAATGTGTCAAACATCAGAACGGGAAAAATTGTGATCTCACAATGAAGTGTGACTTTCTTTCACTGTGGCATGGGTGGTGTTTTGAGTCAGATGGACTGGTTTGAGTGTTTCAGAAACTGCTGATCTCCTGGGGTTTTCACACACAAACAACAGTCTCTCGAGTTTACACAGACAGAATGGTTCGTAAAACAAAAAACATTGAGTGAGTGAGTGAGTGATAGTTCTGTGGGTGGAAACAAACACCTTGCTGATAAGAGAGGTCAGAGGAAAATGGCCAGATTGGTTCAAGCTTTCTTTTTTGCCAGGAAGGAAGGATATAGCAACTCTTTACAACCGTAGTGAGCAGAAAAGCATCTCAGCATGCAACAGCAAACAGAAGACCACATTGGGTTCCACTCCTGCAGCCAAGAAAAGGGATCTTAGAATCAACAAGTCCCTATTAAAGTGGCCGGTGAGTGTGTATCTACAGTACACTAAAACCCTTAGTCCTTGAGTATCGCATTATTCAAACAAACGCTAATTTTCCTTGAACAGATGAGTGCCTTGTGAAAAGTTCTTTAGACTCGGCCTCAGGTTGAACCCAATCGACACACTTCAGACTTTCTTTAGGAGCTTGGAGAAATCCACTCGCTGTCTCACTCAGTTGGTGTTGAGCCAAATGGACTGAACGGAGGTGATATAAATAATAACAGCGCTAGAAATGTGAGCAGAGCTGGAAAGACTCTTTCTTCACTCTAATTGGAATGAACCATTTTTCAATTTTGGGAGAAAAGGAGATGTTTGCTGGCACATACTACATAGCCTCCCAAAAACAAGCTTTTAAAAGGTTGGACATGCTCCATGCACCTGATTTTGAAATCTCTAAATGCTCATTAGACAGTGAAAAATGCAGATTAGTTATTTGTGTGAATCAGTTGCACTGAGTTTTGTCCTTGATCCAGATAAACTTTCCCAGATAAGCAACTAACATGTGGTATGGTGTTCCTAGAACACAGGACCTGTAGTCTGTAGTACTGTAGCATAGTGTTATGTAGTCTGCTTGTCATTCTCACTTCCAGCTGCAGTTGCCACCTGGCTCCTTGGGGCGAAAAGATGGGCAGAGTAAGTGAATCCCTTCCTGATGGTTTTACAGGTCTATAAGCCAAGATCCTCACAGTGCCTCGACGTTGGCACACCATGGTAACTAACATCTTGCGATGTTAGGCTAAACTGTGAGTGATCTCGGAGCAGATTGGAGCCCCAGAGGTACAGTGTTCATAACTCACCAATGTGTGGAAATGCTCTGACACTTACCAATCCAATCATCTGCTGCCTTGTAGGTTAGGTCTCTTGAGACAAAGGCTAGGAGAAGGCTACTCCATCCCAAACCACAAATCCAGTTGGTGTGTGACCAGGAACTGGCAGCTGACTGGTAGATTGGATCGTCTGCCTGGAACCCAGTGGCAAGTCTAATCTCTCTCTCTCTCTCTCTCTCTCTCTCTTTCCCTCACAGAGGCTCTGACGACGGGCGCAGCGACTCATCGGTCAGAGTGTTTCATGTCGCATCTTCAAATGGCATATCCATATCATGTGAAGCTCAGATGGAGCAGTGGCTAAATCTGCAATGGCACTGGACATTCCAGGCAAGCGGCCATGTGGAAGACCCAAAAAGAGGTGGGCTGACTCAATAAAGGAGGACTGAAAGTCCAGAAAAGCAAAACCAGAGTATATCTTTGATTGGAGTAAGTGGAGACAGCTGAGCTGAGCTGCAGACCCTGCACCCATGCGGGACTAATGCAAGGAAGAAGATGATAAGCAAGTAACATGATTGAATGATGACAACAGCTAACTTTTAGTGCTTAGTCAATAATATTGCTATAATTATCAGTTATTCTACGAAATCAAGTCGTACATTAGCTGATTGGCGAGGCACCGAGCACAGAGTTGGCTATAAGCCATGTACAACGAGATTTAGTGGAATAACTGTTTTATTCTATTCATGTTCACTGGATTTTGAGAAACAGAGCATTTTTATTTTTGCAAATTCGATCAATAAAAACCTTATTCAAAACGTCCAACAAAATGACTTCTGCTTAGAATCTAAACAAACCAGCGAAATGACAGGAGCAATTTGTGAAAAATGTGATGATAATTCTTGAAAAAAAAAGATGTGTCCTTACCATCGAATACTTTCATTCCATATTTTTCAAGTAGAGTTTTTATTTCATCCTCAGTTGGTTCAGGAACACGTTCCGCCATTTTGTTTCTCTCTACTCACGGTATATGAGCTGATAGCCTGGTAGTGGAGTAGCCAATCAGAGCACACGATTGCTTATATCCAGTGAATGTGGAGAGAATAAATAAGAATTTTTGAAGTGGTTTTGTTTTGTTTTGTAGTGGGTTTCCAAATGAGACTAGCATAACAGACTGGCTCGTGGTTTCGCTAATCAGACCATAGAAGATTAATGAAATGAAAAATCTGTGGAAATTCTTTCCATTCTGATCTAATGTCTCTAGTCCTGGACTTAGTTTCTGGTCTCATGATCTTCCTTCAGCTAACTAAGTTACATGCAACAGAGGAGAGGATCTGCTCCACAAGCCACAATGGTTCATGTTTAGAAAACTAGAGTTGCTGAACTATTTTTCATCCTATAGCAAAGCATAGGAATGTGATTTTTTTTTTTTTTCCCCCAGGTACTCGGTTTGGTCCATAGTTCAAACCATGGTATGCCAGTTCACATCCCCTGTTTTGTGGTATGGATGTGTTTTGCGTTGTTTTGACAAGGTTTAGGTCATCTCCCAATGATGACTTCAGCATGACTGAACCTGCTGATGACAATGACAAGTGAGACAGTGATCTCTCTCTCTCGAATTTGGGAATTTGTTTTCTACAAGCCTGTATCTGTATCTTGTGTCCAATCCATGAATAAACTGCCTTTTCCCTGTACATTTTAAGTTGTTAACTGTTAAATAACTGCAGCTATGTTTCTTCACGTCTTTGGCAGGACCGTGATGGAGATGCACACAAATAGGAAGTGACACCATCCAGCTTCAGTGCTGTCATCGTAGTGTTGCAATCGCACCATAGAGTGACACGCATCAATAAAACATAGCATTAGCCACAATTCCACCCAAGGAAATATTACATTCCAGGCATTTAGCAGACGCTGTTATTCAGAGTGACGTACCCGCAGCAGTGGGCAGTCCAGGGAGCGGTTGGGGGTTGGGTGCCTTCCTCAAGGGCATTTCAACCGTTCCTGCTGGTCCAGGGAATCAAACCAGTGACCTTTTGGTCACAAAGCTGCTTCTCTAACCCTCTAACCTTTAGGCCATGGCTTCCCCATAGCCCCAAAATGTGCACACTACTGTACAACATCTCCATCCTGGCTTCAGATTAACATCACAAAACCATTACTGTTGTTGCTGATGCAGTGTGTAGCAGTACTAAAGACTGTGAGCACTCTGCCTGAGGATACATCCAAGAAATGCGAACCTGCTAAAAGACTTCGGGTGTCTTGCGTATCTCTCTAAGCATGACACAAAACTGATCATCTTGTACCGTACACCATCTTAATTCAGTTTTCACGAATGCCCAGAAGCGATGGAAATAATTTTTTAGAAAACATGCTCAAACATTTCCAAAAACCCCAAGAAGCAAAGATCAATTTATCCAGAGGAAGCTAAATAAAATTCGACCTATGACTCGGGTTATATAACTGTGTAATGCACTTTTCTCCCAATTGGTAATGCAAACTGACTTCCTTAAAGCAATGATTTGGGATAGAAATCTATTTTGTCTGAGCTTTCACATTTACTGCCTGATGTTTGCGTTGTTCTTTTTGCACTGAAGGTATGAGACTAATGTTCTGTAGCTGTGTCGCCTTAAATCTTTTCAGAAACAAAACTAACCTTTTTATTAATCAAAATTGTTCTTTGTCCACCAACTTTTATGAACACGCAGCAACATTTTCCAACCTCTGAACAAAAATATACACCAATCCGCCGTAAAATTAAAAACACTGACAGGTGAAGAAGTGACTAACATTGATTATCTCATTACAGTGGCACCTGTCAAGGGGTGGGATATATTAGGCAGCAAGAGAACAGTCAGTTCTTGAAGTTGATGTGTTGGAAGCAGGAAAAATGGGCAAGCGTAAGGAGCTGAGCGACTTTGACAAGGGTCAAATTGTGATGGTGAGATGACTGGGTCTGAGTAATGGCATATCATGTGGTGTGTTCCTGGTATGCAGTGGTTAGTACCTACCAAAAGTGGTCCAAGGATCCAAAGGACAACCGGTGAACCGGCAACAGGGTCATGGGTGTTGAAGGGTCATTGATTCACATGGGGCATGAAGGCTAGCCCATATGGCTCAATCCTACAGAAGAGCTACTGTAGCACAAGCTGATGAAAAAGCTAGTCTTAGAATTGTCCTAGACTTGACAATGACGGTCTGAATTACAGCCCTAGTGTTTGTCTTGGACCTGCTGCTGCATGTCTAGGTGTTTCTATTGTGCTTTTACACCTACTCTGTTTTATGCAAACCCTAAACCTTTTCTTTAGATCTGTCCACTTTTCACAGATGTACTCAACCCTGATCTGCCAAAAATCATGGATCTCATCTCTCGTCCAGGAGAAACGTGGTTCAGTTCTTTAATGGAGAGAGAACAGTTTCTTTGTGAACATCTGCACCAAAATCATGTAAAAGGGTCTGAACCTTGTGCCATATGGATTTTTTTCTTTTCAACTTTTGACTTTTTGTCTAATTTGCAACAATATAAATACACAGAGAATGATGTGTATAACAGCAAACTTCCCTAACTCAAAGGCGGCGTGTTCTGGCAACGTCTAGAACCTCCAAACAAACTCAAGGCCCATTTGTAGGAGAAACATAGGGAAGTCACAAGCTTTGAGTCACATCCGAGTGAGGCACTGAAAAAGTTAATGGTGTCAGAGTGAACTTTTTCAGCAGTTTGTGCTACAGTAGCTCTTCTGTAGGATTGGACCATATGGGCTAGCCTTAAGGCCCCATGCAAATCAATAAGCCTTCGACACCCATGACCCTATCATTGGTTCATCGATTGTCCTTTGGATCCTTGGATCACTTTTGGTAGGTACTAACCACTGCATACCATGAACACCCCACAAGATGTGCCATTTTGGAGATGCTCAGACCCAGTCAACTCACCATCACAATTTGGCCCTTGTCAAAGTCGCTCAGATCCTTACGCTTGCCCATTTTTCCTGCTTCCAACACATCAACTTCAAGAACTGACTGTTTCTTGCTGCCTAATATATCCTACCCCTTGACAGATGCCACTTTAATGAGATAATCAATGTTCTTCACATCACCGGTCAGTGGTGAATGTTATGGCTAATCGGTGTATATAATAACCGATCATTTCATGTCATGTTTAGCCTCCACTTCTACCTCCTCTGACTGATGTAGAGACAAAACATTGAGCCAAAACACTTTTCTAGAATTTATTCACTGTTTTTTTTTTTCTTCCTCTGGCTCTTCAGAGCCAAAATCTCCAGCAATGTATCTAAATCGTCATTATTTACATCACTAACAAAGAAGGCGGACAAAAACTGGGCTATATGCCTAATGCACCAAAAATAAATCATCCACACTGACAAACTGATTGATTGGTTCACAGGGAAAATGCATTTCTCTCATTCAAAGAACAGAGAAGCAGCTCCAAAGACAGAGGTGACCTCATGATGATAGCAGAATGAAGCAGAAAATAAATAAGCATCTCGATCTGACTTTCCATAAGCTAGTAAAATGCCAATGGATGAAATAAATGTCATGTTGCAGAAGACAAATGCGTTTCACGTTGTTGGTTATTTGGTGATGTCTTACAGATGTTCTGATGTGCTTAAATTTGTAAATGCAGATTGCTTGGGCGGTATGGTGGTGTAGTGGTTAGCACGGTCGCCTCACAGTAAGAAGGTTCTGGGTTCGAACCCAGCGGCCGGCGAGGGCCTTTCTGTGTGGAGTTCGCATGTTCTCCCCGTGTTTGCGTGGGTTTCTTCCGGGTGCTCCAGTTTCCCCCACAATCCAAAGACATGCAGTTAGGTTGATGTGGGGTGGCCTTGGGCTGAAGTGCCCTTGAGCAAGGTCCCTGACTCCTCCCTGGGCACTCTGGTGTGGCTGCCCACTGCTCTGGGTGTGTGTGCACATGTGTTCACTGCTTCAGATGGGTTAAATGCAGAGGATGAATTTCACTGTGCTTGAAGTGTGCATGTGACAAATAAAGGTTTCTGTTTCTCCTGCTTTGTTACACAATACTTTGAGATAATGTATATGACCTCATATCATTTTGAAGCAGGTCTCATGTTTGCATTTGCATACGAAGCCCACTCCATCATCATAGCTTCCTCGTGCTGTCTACACTGCTGTGTGTTGTGTGAAGGACAAACAGGCGTATGACGCCGGTCACATGTCTGCATGAGGCACGAGGCCATGACGCATCATGCTTGACGCTAACACCTTCAGGCAGCCTGTCACATAAATCCACGTGTGCTGTACGTCCGCCTGGCTGGACTGCTTTCTTTCTGCCTGCAGCTCCATCACTGGCCTTCTACATGCCTTAGACTGAACTTTCACACTCCATGGAGGAGGACTGAGGATTGGACAGTGAGTTATGAAAGAAAATCAAAGAGTAAAGACAAAGAAAGACAGGCTGAATGAAATCTAGTGTGCTCTGTTTCATAGATATGTAACAAGGATGGGTTTTACTAAAGAAAATCCCTACAGTCATCATATTATTATCATCCTTACCCATAATTCCTTTTATAACATGCACTTCTGGCACAGCAGCAAGCTTCATTTTTATCAGGAAAACTAACATCCAAATATAAGCATGTCAAGTGTAAAATACACAAGATGAATTTGTGCCAGCTCAATAAATACATGATATCAGACAGCGTGGCAATAAATCACCAATAAATTCCCATCGTATTCTTTTTTCTGATAATCCATGGGCAAAATTAGTGCCCAAATATATTTTCAACACATCTACAAGTTGCACAATCATGCCATCATTGTAGACGATACATCTCATCTCATTATCTCTAGCCGCTTTATCCTGTCCTACAGGGTCGCAGGCAAGCTGGAGCCTATCCCAGCTGACTACGGGCGAAAGGCGGGGTACACCCTGGACAAGTCGCCAGGTCATCACAGGGCTGACACATAGACACAGACAACCATTCACACTCACATTCATACCTACGGTCAATTTAGAGTCACCAGTTAACCTAACCTGCATGTCTTTGAACTGTGGGGGAAACCGGAGCACCCGGAGGAAACCCACGCGGACACGGGGAGAACATGCAAACTCCGCACAGAAAGGCCCTCGCCAGCCACAGGGCTCGAACCCGTACCTTATTGCTGTGAGGCGACAGTGCTAACCACTACACCACCGTGCTGCCTAGACGATACATAATGATTTCAAACAGCATATGCAGAAATTCTCATTATCTCTAGCCACTTTATCCTGTTCTACAGGGTCGCAGGCAAGCTGGAGCCTATCCCAGCTGACTACGGGCGAAAGGCGGGGTACACCCTGGACAAGTCGCCAGGTCATCACAGGGCTGATACATAGACACAGACGACCATTCACACTCACACCTACGGTCAATTTAGAGTCACCAGTTAACCTAACCTGCATGTCTTTGGACTGTGGGGGAAACCGGAGCACCCGGAGGAAACCCATGCGGACACGGGGAGAACATGCAAACTCCGCACAGAAAGGCCCTCGCCGGCCACGGGGCTCAAACCTGGACCTTCTTGCTGTGAGGCGACAGTGCTAACCACTACACCACCGTGCCGCCCCTGCAGAAATTGTGATCATGTGTTTTATGTTTCTATAGAGTTCCACTTGTGAATAAATTAAATAAAGCATGATGAAACTAAAAGTGCTTTCGGTAGAGTGTAGACCTCTGCCAAGCCACATATTCAGATTTGCATCAAAATCGAATCAGTTGTTCCTTGGCCCATGGCCAACATTTCCTCCAAATTTCATCAAAATCCATTTACTACTTTTTGGGTTGCATTGGGAACAAAACAAACAAACTGGGGCAAAAACATACTGTAACCTCCAACAAAGTTGGCTTATGTAAAAAGTAGTATTGTAGTCAAGACCACCTAAACGGAGACCAAGTCATGACCAAGACCAGAGTGTATCAAGACCAAGACTTTGAGGGATTAAGATCAAGTCAAGAGCAAGGCAGGGTGAGACCGAATCAAGACCAAGACTTTGAGGGGTTGAGATCAAGACCAAGGAAGGGCAAGACCAAGTCAAGACCAAGACTTTGAGGGATTGAGATCAAGACCAAGGAAAGGGGAGACTGAGTCAAGACCAAGACTTTGAGGGGTTGAGATCAAGCCAGCACTAAGGCAGGGAAAGACCAAGTCAAGACCAAGACTTTGAGGGATTGAGATCAAGACCAAAGAAGGGTAAGACTGAGTCAAGACCAAGACTTTGAGGGATTGATATAAAGACCAATGCAGGGTGAGACTGACTCTAGGCCAAGACTTTGAGGGGTTGAGATCAAGTCAAGACCAAGGCAGGGCAAGACCAAATCAAGACCAAGACTTTGAGGGATTGAGATAAAGTCAAGGCCAAGACCAAGGTGGGAAGAGACTGAGTCCAAACCAAGACTTTGAGGGGTTGGGGTCAAGTCAAGACCAAGGCATGGTGAGACGGAGTCAAGACCAAGACTTTAAGGGACTGAGTTCAAGTCAAGACCAAGACCAAAGCAGGGCGAGACCAAGTCAAGACCAAGACTTTGAGGGATTGAGATCAAGTCAAGGCTAAGACCCAGGCAAGGCGAGACTGAGTCCAGACCAAGGCTTTGAGGGGTTGAGATCAAGAATAAGACCAAGGCATGGTGAGACCAAGTCAAGACCAGAACCAGACCAGGGTGCATGAATGGGTGGGGGAGGGGTGACAGCTGTTAACAGGAAGAAAATTTTCAAATTAGCAATGAGTCACATCATTGGTTGCATTTGATGCAAGAAATTTTCCATCCAATCACAGTACCGATGTTAACAAATAAATCAGACAATGCACAGGCAATTTAGTGAAATTCCCACAGTTGTGGTCTTGGCCTGTCTTGAAATAAAATCCCGAGTCCTCTATGTCCGAGACAGAGACAAGACAGAGTAAAAATGTGGTTGATTCCCAGATGAGACCGAGACCATCAAAAATTGGTCTTGAGACTGGACTCGAGTACTACAACACTAATAAAAATGCAGCGCTCAGGTTTGTCCATGTGTTCACATTAGTGAGTAACACCATCACAGGCGACTTTTTATGTGCTGTGTACCTACCTGTGTGACCTGTAGCAATGAGTTCAGAAATAGTATCAAGCAACAAGAGCCACTTGTAATTAACTTTTCTCTTTTATGCAAATTAGTTAGGATGCAGCAAAGCTAATGACAAATCCAACGATTTGCTCGAGTCTTATAAAAGTGTGTGTGGTCTGACGTTTCTTCATTTCCTCACTGGGTGTATGTATCTAGTACAGTTATCTTGCTTTGCATTTAATCTACTGACAAATATGTAAACTGATTAGTGTATTATTTACTTTGTGTTGAACTGGTTAGTTTTTACACTACCGTTCAAAAGTTTGGGGTCACTTTGAAATTTCCTTATTTTTGAAAAAAAAAAGCACTGTTCTTTTCAATGAAGATCACTTTAAACTAATCAGAAATCCACTCTATACATTGCTAATGTGGTAAATGACTATTCTAGCTGCAAATGTCTGGTTTTTGGTGCAATATCTCCATAGGTGTATAGAGGCCCATTTCCAGCAACTCTCACTCCAGTGTTCTAATGGTACAATGTGTTTGCTCATTGCCTCAGAAGGCTAATGGATGATTAGAAAACCCTTGTACAATCATGTTAGCACAGCTGAAAACAGTTTAGCTCTTTAGAGAAGCTATAAAACTGACCTTCCTTTGAGCAGATGGAGTTTCTGGAGCATCACATTTGTGGGGTCGATTAAATGCTCAAAATGGCCAGAAAAATGTCTTGACTATATTTTCTATTCATTTTACAACTTATGGTGGGAAATAAAAGGGTGACTTTTCATGGAAAACACAAAATTGTCTGGGTGACCCCAAACTTTTGAACGGTAGTGTATACAATTGCACATCCACAGGTAAAACAGTAGCCCTCACTATACTGTAGTGTTTATAATACAGACTAACGCTTGTTAAAACAAACCAAGAAAATGTACCTGCTACCGTACATGTCCATCCAGTATGAATCGGCTTTCTTTATATCATTTTTTCCCTCGAAGAATCAAAGCGGCTGCAGGTTTCACTCTACCCAAGCAGGATCCACACTCGGTACAACTTATTACTCACTTCGAGATTGAGACGGATTGATTAAACACACGAACCAGGTGTGTGTTTTCATGGTTGGAATGAAAATGTTCAGCCTTTGTGTATAAGATTATACCCTTCCTCCTCAGGGTTTCTCATTTCCATCTCTCATCTCATTATCTGTAGCCGCTTTATCCTGTTCTACAGGGTCGCAGGCAAGCTGGAGCCTATCCCAGCTGACTATGGGCGAAAGGCGGGGTACACCCTGGACAAGTCGCCAGGTCATCACAGGGCTGACACACAGACACAGACAACCATTCACACTCACATTCACACCTACGGTCAATTTAGAGTCACCAGTTAACCTAACCTGCATGTCTTTGGACTGTGGGGGAAACCGGAGCACCCGGAGGAAACCCACGCGGACACGGGGAGAACATGCAAACTCCACACAGAAAGGCCCTCGCCGGCCACGGGGCTCGAACCCGGACCTTCTTGCTGTGAGGCGACAGCGCTAACCACTACACCAAGAATCAAAAATATGAAACGTATTTATTTATTGTTTTAACACTTTTTTGTTGCCCACATACTTAACATTTCTTCACGAAATCGAGTCGTACATGAGCTGATAGCTGACAAGGCGCATAGCACCGAGTTGGCTATAAGTCATGTATGACTAAGTTGAGTGGAATAACTGTTTTATTCTATCCACATTCACTGGATTTTGAAAAACAGAGCATTTTATTTTTATTTTTTTGCAAATTTGATAAAAACTTAATACAAAACATCCAACGAAATAATTTCCACTTAGAATGTAAACAAACTGGCAAAATGACAGGAGCAATTTGTGAAAAATGTGATAATTCTTGAAAAATTAAAAAAGATACGTTCTTACCATCAAATACTTTCATTCCATATTTTGTTGCTTTTTTGTATTTTTGGTGTTTTGTTTCTGAGTAGAGTTTTTATTTCGTCCTCGGTTGGTTCAGCAACACGCGCCGACGTTTTGTTTTTCTCTACTCACGATATATGAGCCGATAGCCTAGTAGTAGAGTAGCCAATCAGAGGGCGCGATTTCTCATATCCAGTGAATGTGGATCGAATAATTCCATATATGTTCCATATGCTATTTCTTCATTTTGATGACTTCGGTATTGTTCTACAATGTAGAAAATACAGAAAAACCTATGAATGAGTAGAGTAGAGTGGGGTGTACAAACTTTTGACTGGTTCTGTATAAAATTCATACATGATTTCTCTCTCTGAAAGAGAAACTTGGATGTGCATTTCATCAACTCAATATTCGTAAAAAAAAATATGGAACATACTCTATATACAATACAAGTCAAATATTTAGACCCAGGACTCATAGAGGGGTTTTCTTTATTTTTTTTAGGGAAAAAAAATGAAAATGTGATTTAAAAAAAAAGCACACAAATTATGTAGTGAGGAAAAAACAACAATTTGTGAACCACATCTAATCTCGTACTTTTTTTTTTTTTGAAAATTAAATAAAAAAATTGAAAATTCATGATGTAACCACTTGGGATTTTTTTTTAATGTACATTTTTCTGGAATGTTCTAGAAATAAATTATTACATAGCTACCAATGTGACTGTTTATATTTGTCACAGAAACTAATTTTCAGCATTAGCTCAAATTGCGGGCGGCATGGTGGTGTAGTGGTTAGCGCTGTTGCCTTACAGCAAGAAGGTCCTGGGTTCGAGCCCCGGGGCCGGCGAGGGCCTTTCTGTGTGGAGTTTGCATGTTCTCCCCGTGTCCGCGTGGGTTTCCTCCGGGTGCTCCGGTTTCCCCCACAGTCCAAAGACATGCAGGTTAGGTTAACTGGTGACTCTAAATTGAGCGTAGGTGTGAATGTGAGTGTGAATGGTTGTCTGTGTCTATGTTTCAGCCCTGTGATGACCTGGCGACTTGTCCAGGGTGTACCCCGCCTTTCGCCTGTAGTCAGCTGGGATAGGCTCCAGCTTGCCTGCGACCCTGTAGAAGGATAAAGCAGCTAGAGATAATGAGATGAGATGAGCTCAAATTGCCTTAAGATTATTTTACATATATCAGGGTGCCTAAACTTTTGACTTGGCCTGTACTATATACATGCAAGCCTGATGCAGCGTTCACACACGTTCACTAACATACATTTCATTATTCTGTGGAAATGTCAAATGGATATGATGTGCACAGATCCGTGTTTAAATGTGCGCAGTCATTCTTGGCTGTCTGGCACTTTGTGTGTGTGTGTGTGTGTGTGTGTGTGTGTGTGTGTGGTGGGGGGACTTTTAGGTCAGTGCACTGATGTGTTCTGCTCTTTTTAGGAGTGTTAGTAAACCTCTCCACCCCTCTCCTCTCTTACTCCTGATAATCATCTCCTGCCACTTACACACACACACACACACACACACACACACACGTGTACGTCAGTGTTTAATGAGGGGATGGACATTAGCGCTAATACATTAGCAATCATATTATAAACACTGTGACTTGCTTCTCTACAACCAAAACTGATAATTCTGCATCTTTTAAAAGAACCTCACATGCTTTAGCCAAATATTCATCATGCTAGCTCATTATGTTCATGTAGCTATTTTTTTAGCTCCTGCTCAGACTTAACAGAAAATTATCCAGTACAGTATATACACAGGTACAAACTATAGAAACCAAAGACGCTGTGTAACTGATTGACTTTTCACGTGTGGCTTTGAAGGATAACTACAGTCGCATTAGGATTAGCAAGCGTCCTAAAGAATGCTAACATTGATGATCGATGATTGTCCTTCAGGGTCGAAGATGACCATGACTTCAATTTGGTAGGTGGCGGTTGTGGGTCCCGAGGGGCTTTGAAGGTACGCCCACATGTCAGGCACATGTGGGTAGGTGCTGTCGTGGGGGTGGCGATAGTTTGAGCCTTCCACGCAGCTTGTTTCTTCAGGGCCTCAGGAGATGTGTTTCATCTCCGGTGCACGTGCGCCACTGGTGAGCTTTGCTCGCCATGCTGGACAATCCTGAGCAAGTAACTCCCAGGAGTTGAGGTCAATTTCTAGGGTTTTGAGGGACACTTTGAGATTGTCCTTGAAGCGTTTCTTCTGCCCCCCAGACGAGCGCTTGCCTTGGCACAGCTCTCCATACAACAACTGTTTGGACAGTCGACTGTCTGGCATCCTGACAACATGGCTGGTCCATCTGGCTTGGGCTTTCTGTAGAAGAGTGTTAATGCTGGGAAGTCCTGCCCCCAGCAGAGTGTGCATGTTCCACGTACCAAGGTCGAGTACCTTCACTATCTTATTTATTTTCTTATTTGTTGTATTTCGACCGCAGAGTGGGATCCCCACCAGCCATGGTGTGCTGGCCAGGGTGAGGTGAAGCAGGCTATGTTTGGGGCACCTTTTCTAGCCCCTTCCTTCATGGAGGTGAGCAGAGCAAATCCTAAACAGGGCTGCTCAGACACCCAGGGGGCTGCTGAACTCAGCTACTGCTTCATTCCAGCAGAGAGTGACCCTATGCCCTGGGCCACCTGTGTGCATGCTAACATTACTCATTTAGTAACTGATGACCTCTCTGTGGACTCAGAAGTCAGCAGATGGATTGGCCGAGCTTCATCAACACTTGCCAGGCTTTCAAAACAGGTCTGGGACAACACCAAACTGACCCTAAAGACCAAGACGACTGTCTACAGAGCCTGTATCCTCAGTGCCCTCTTATATGGCAATGAGTCATGGACTCTGTACTCAAGGCAAGAAAGGAGGCTCAATAGACTTAGACTTAAACTTAGACAACCTTTATTGTCATTCAGTACGCAACAAGTGTACACCAAATAAAATGTCGTTGCAGTTTGGCTCAGCACAGAAATAAATATGAAGTGTATTAAATTAAATTATGCAACAGCAGAAATATTATAAAGTGCAATAGTATAAAGTGACCTGTGGAATTTGAATGTTCAAGTTATGTTCAAGTAATACCTTCCACATGTGCAACCTGAGGCAGATTCTGGGCATCAAATGGTCAGACCACATAACAAAAAAACAATGAGCTCTTCCAGCATGCTGCCACACCCAGCATCTACACTCAGTGTCACCTGAGATGGCTAGGACACGTCCGCAGGATTCCCAAGAACCTGCTGTATGGCAAGGTTGCAACAGGCAAGAGAGCTCAGGGTCACCCCCAACTATGGTTTAAAGACGTCTGTAAAAAAGAGACATGAAGGTCTCAACATGGACATCGATGGATGGGAAGACTGTGCCCAAGATCGCTCCCACTGGAATCTATGCATAGGGGAAAAGAAGCTACAGCTTGCGGCAGATAAATGAAGACTGAGATGCAAGAACAACCAACAAGCTCTACCTGCAGACACCACCTTCAAGTGCAGCCACTGCTTCAGGGACTGCCATTCCCGCATCGGCCTGCACAGCCACAACAGTGCCAACTGATCATGATTCTCAAGGCGCAGATCCATGGCCACTCATGACCAACAGATGCTAATGAGACTATTACAGATTTCTCTGTGTGTATTTGAATATTAATTTGTTTTAACTTTCTGCCTAACATTTTAGGGTATTTTAGGTATTTTTACCATCCAACAATGTATGCTAACGTGTGTGGATTAGCTATCATCTAAAAGAACACTTTCCCCAAAACTACAAGCGACTGTTCATTTTCTCTGACATGAAACCAAGAGTTCACTAAAGTAACATTTGAATTATAATTTGCTAAATTCTATGCAGGGCAGCACGGTGGTGCAGTGGTTAGCACTGTTGCCTCACAGCAAGAAGGTTCTGGGTTCGAGCCCCGTGGCCGGCGAGGGCCTTTCTGTGCGGAGTTTGCATGTTCTCCCCGTGTCCGCGTGGGTTTCCTCCGGGTGCTCCGGTTTCCCCCACAGTCCAAAGACATGCAGGTTAGGTTAACTGGTGACTCTAAATTGACTGTAGGTGTGAATGTGAATGGTTGTTTGTCTTTGTGTCAGCCCTGTGATGATCTGGCAATTTGTCCAGGGTGTACCCCGCCTTTTGCCCGTAGTCAGCTGGGATAGGCTCAGTTTGCTCATGACTCTGCACAGGATAAATGGCTACGGATGATGGATGGATAAAGTCTACGCAACTTACTGTAGATATGACATGTAACATAAAGCGACAAGTCTGAAAAATTAGCAACAATGATTCCTCAGGCTAATCCAAAAGTGCACATACGGTATAGGTGATGTTTCTTCAGCTCACAACTTCAGTTCCTGATGACATTTACTGCAATATGCGCAAAAATGGAAGAAATATTGTTTCATCTTATCCTGGTATATATGACATTACATTTAAATGTGCATAAATAGAAATATAAATGTGAAAAATAAAGCTTAAAAGGAAAGTATCGGAGATCTTTGGTGCCTCTGGTGAGTGTGTATAGCTAGTAGCTATATGGTTAGCTTAATTTGTTAATTAGCCAATAATGCTAGTACAAAGCCAAGCATGTAACATGTAAAACAAACCTAAATACTGTGTATATTAAACAAACATGATGTGTATAGGCTGTATGTTTTGGATACTGTGCAGAGTTTGCATTGAGGGACTTTAGTAATTAATGAAAGAGGTTTTATTATAGTAAGGACGTATCTTTTAGGATGCCATCTTTTAATTAAATTAATTAAAAGTCCAAGTATAATATTTTTGTCTCATTTGTTTAACTGGGTTCTTTTTATCTACTTTTAGTACTTGTGTGAAAATCTGATAATGTTTTAGGTCATATTTATGCAGAAACATAGAAAATTCTAAAGGGTTCACAAACTTTCAAGCACCACTGTATATCTATTTTCAAAATAGTAAGAAATCACTTGTTCATGAATTGTCTTAGAAGCATTATTTAGTACTAATGAGCACATTTTGTTTCACAAGTGTAGTGTAAAGACTCTAAAATTAAAAAATAATTAAATTAAAGCGAATAGCAGAGGTTTGACCGATTTATACTTTTAACTTTCACTCTTAGTTTTCACATTTGTCCAAGAATATATCAGAAATTAATTTTTTTAAATATTCATTGAAAAACGAGTATTCATTACAAGTGGAGTAAAAACAACAACAACAACAACATTATTATGGAATAACAATATATTGCCAGGCAAAACAAACCTCACCCGGTAGCACTTACGATGAACATAAAGGCAGATATCACAAAAATGATCTTGACCTTTTTGGTGACCTTGACCTTGATTTTGACCTTGTGTGTGAACATACTTGGCCAATAAACATGGTTCTGATTCTCATTCGCACACCGCACTGCTCTCAGCCAGTCATAACGCACCATACTGCTCTCAGCCAGTCATAATGCACCGTACTGCTCTCAGCCAGTCATAACGCACCGTACTGCTCTCAGCCAGTCATAATGCACCATACTGCTCTCAGCCAGTCATAACGCACCGTACTGCTCTCGGCCAGTCATAACGCACCGTACTGCTCTCGGCCAGTCAGAACGCACCGTGCTGCTCTCGGCCAGTCAGAACGCACCGTGCTGCTCTCGGCCAGTCAGAACGCACCGTGCTGCTCTCGGCCAGTCAGAACGCACCGTGCTGCTCTCGGCCAGTCAGAACGCACCGTACTGCTCTCGGCCAGTCAGAACGCACCGTACTGCTCTCGGCCAGTCAGAACGCACCGTACTGCTCTCGGCCAATCAGAACGCACCGTACTGCTCTCGGCCAATCAGAACACACCGTACTGCTCTCGGCCAGTCATAACGCACCGTACTGCTCTCGGCCAATCAGAACACACCGTGCTGCTCTCAGTCAGTCATAACACACCGTGCTGCTCTCGGCTAATCAGAACACACCGTACTGCTCTCGGCCAATCAGAACACACCATACTGCTCTCGGCCAGTCATAACACACCGTGCTGCTCTCGGCCAATCAGAACGCACCGTACTGCTCTCGGCCAGTCAGAACGCACCGTACTGCTCTCGGCCAATCAGAACGCACCGTACTGCTCTCAGCCAGTCAGAACGCACCGTACTGCTCTCAGCCAGTCAGAACACATCTGAATGAATATGAAGGAAGATATCGCGAAAAAAAGATTTTGACCTTTTTGGTGACCTTGACCAGATGACCCTCAAAATTTTGGAGGTTCTATTTGAGACCAATGCCCATCTATCCTGAAAGTTTCATGAAGATTGGTCCAGCCATTTTCCCATAATATCATTAACAAGCAAACAAACCCCACCGAAAACAATACCTCGCCCCCTGGTGGACTCCGTCCCGGGCAAGCTAATAAAGATAAATTTCAACAAACGATAACAACATTATCTATGTATGATGAGAATACTTTACCAAAAGCAAAAAATGTTCTGTACTTAACTCATTCTTGTGTACCTTTGATCACGCGAGATCAACTGTTCATATCGCAAGATGACGATTTGCCGTTCTGTTGATTGTAATGATTATGCATATGCGCAGTGCACTATTGTTATACTCATTCTTACAACACGATGACATAGTAGCTACTGCCTCGCTTCGCTTCTATGAGGCAGTAGCCACAAAAATCAGTTATATCTATGGGATTCAGTCAAATGTCCCCACAAAGTCAAAACTGTCAAATATTCCTATTCTCATGGGGACATTTGGTCACTACAAAGATATAACCTCTCTCTCTCTCTCTCTCTCTCTCACTCTCTCTCTCACATTTGATTGTTTGCAGGAAGTCACTGGAAAAGAAATTTTTCAGTTTTCGTATCCCATTTAGACACAGCCGCACTAACCTATTGTGCACTCTCTCTTTCTCTCAGGCAAAAACAGAGAGAAAGAAAGAATAGGAAATAAAAGAGAGTATGAGTAGAGGACGGATAATGCAAGAGAGAGAGAGAGAAGTGCATGTGAGGGAGAGAGGATGAGCTCATCATAGACCCATGCAGCTCAGTCTCATGCTCGATTGTGTAATCCACCTTACAGCACTTTCATGATGTGGACATGCACTCGCAGGTAATTAATGTGCGTTACCATGGAGATGAATCTTCTCCTCCTTCCCAGTCACGGGGGAAAGTGTGTGTCCTTCCAGTACAATGGTCTTTTTCTCTCGCTTTGCTCCAAATGCGTGAAAGAATCGATGTTGTGTCCACTTTTCAGAACGCATTTCAGAGAGCTCATCTTAAAGCTGAAAGCTCAGCACGTCAGATACAAAGCTGTGCTGAAGGTTCATGATGGACGTTGTAGCAGGGTTCTTCTCAGGTCACAAAAGTCTGGAAGAAGTATTGATTTCCACATCAAGGGAGGAAAATATTTCAGAAAGAAAATAAACATCCCCTTATTTTCTGTACTAATCCTCATGCTTTGTGGAAAGACTTTGGAGAAACATCTGGAATTTGTTTGAGCGTGAGGGAAAACCCTGTGTACATGGATGAATAAAATTCTTGGGGTGTTCTGTTATAGGAAAATAATCAACAACTGGTTTTTGTGGTGTGAGTTGCAGTAGGAGTCCACCCTGAAGTGGATTATTTGTAGTTACATTTAATGTGTAATATCTGCAAAACATACTCGTTCCTGTTCTCACTTATGTTATAGCAGCTATAAACAATCATTCACTCATCTTCCACTCTTTTTTCAAAGTTAGACAGGTATTAAAATTGATTTTTTTTTTAACGAGAGTTGGAAATTTCCCAATTTCCACTTGCAACACCAGGTGGAAAGAATTGGGATTTTCCAAATCTACATCCGTTAGTTTCCTGACCCCTAGAACATCAGTGTTTACTTGCTCAAAGAGACTGTTCAAGCTTGAATTCATAAAGCGAAGCAGGAGGGACGCGTAAGATCAGCCTTGGGATTAGTAAGGACAAAGTCTCTGATTATTCATGCACAGTGCTACCCACAAGATTAAATTTAACCTAATTAAAAAGCAACCAGGGATTTGGGTTTCATGGGGCATTAAATTGGGACGCATCGGTGCCTAATTGGTTCATTGGTCTGATGGTTGGTATGGTTTATAAGCAATTCCCATGTTCCCTCTCTTTATTCCTTATAATTCAAATGTACTGTACACTCTGTAGTCTGGTCTGGTTTTATTACTCTCAGGTCTCAGGTGGACACTTGACATTTACGTGTCCCTTCCCTTTAGAGAGAAACATGACTGCAAATCAATACAAAGTTCTCTATACTGATCACTTTTATCCTATGATGAAATATTTCTATCCTGGTCTTTTTTTTAAGAACAACTCCGCCCACAGTCACTTAACAGTTTGATGAGAAGGACAATGATGCAAGTTCCATGTTATGGCCTTTAAACTCATCAGATCGTAACCCAGTTAAACACCTGGAGGAGATTTTAGATGGCACGCTTTACCCACCAACAGGAGAAATCTCCAAAGTTCCAGAGACTTGTAGAATTAATAACGCCTAACACATTTGTGAGCATCCTTGAGACATATGTGAGGCTTATGTAGGCTACTAGGGGTTAGCGTAACATTACATCTCAACCATCAAGCTCAAAATGTTCATGGAACGACATTCTGCCAAAAGTGAAAAGTTTGCCTAGGGGGCGTGGCTTATTTCGTCTTGCCGTGGCTATGCTGTATGAAACCCGTACACACTGCCATCACTGCCGTAAGGCCATACATCGCTATACGTCACTGCCATCATTGGTTTTACCGGCATCTTCCATTGCTACCATGATGGCTACCATGGCTTCATTTGCATATTTACTCCACCCAAATTTATGTGATGGATCACCTCCAAAATCTGCCTGAATGGCCACGGTAGGCCCCAGCCACGGTTTTCGCGGACCAACCAGCTATGTGTGACCTGAGCATAATACCCTAGTAACAATTTTATGTTCCCAGAACGTTCTGGGCACGTACGCCTTTGGTTGCCTATACGGTGCATATACGTTAGGTTTTGTTGCCACTTGGTTGCCACGTGGTTGCCATGGAAAGTTTTTCTGACGTTGCCCAAACGTTTCCTGTTGGTTACAACAACAACAACCTTCCCCTGCCCTTCCCCTAACCTTGCTGGTTGCACGTTTGGTTCCCTGAATGTTAGCCTAACGTCCCCCTGACGTCGTAGAATGTTATGTTTTGGTTAGATTTTGCTTGCAACTAATTAGCAACATCAACACATAAGTACTTTGAAAATAAACTCAAAAATATAATTAAGAAATGTACTTTCTGAACCAATTGATCATGAAGCAAGTAAAATGTACAACTTTTGTACACGCTTTTCATGCAGGTAACCAAGACGGTAAAGAACATGTGTAGCATCTGTGTTGTGTCTTCTTCATTCCTTCTACTGGTTATATATATATATGTGTATATATTATATCAGGCTTGTAGTACTCGAGTCTGACTCGTGCACTAATTTTAAGGACTTGTGACTCGACTTGGACTTGAGCACTGATGACTCGGACTTGAACTCGTGCATTAACTGCATTCGGACTTGTAAACTGGAGACGAGGACTCAGATTTTTTCTTTATTTTTTGTAACATGCCATAATAATTTGGCATAAGATATTTATATCTACATTGATTCTTATACTAATTTCGTGTAAGAGTGTCACACCTGTGCACCTTGGCGTGTGCATCAGATAGACTCTCGGGCGCTTCAGACAGCGCGCGCACCAAGCGGATTCCCGTGCACGCGTCATAAACGACTCACCTGATTAAGGCGCAAACAGCACGCCGATATAAAAACTGTGAAAACACACTTACTTTACGAAGTATTGAGTTGCGTCGCTGACACATTGCCAAGCCTTATTTCCTTGTTTGGTTTCCTGATCCCTGATTTCCTGTTTCTCGTCTTTGATTCTGCCGAGTCTACGATAGCCTGTTTGTGCCTCGCTTGACCTATTGCCTGTTTCACCGTTTTATGATTTTGCCTGCCGTTCTGGATTGTTTATGTCTTCACTTGTATTAATAAACACACCTTCTGCGCTTACATCCGTCTCCCAACCATCTCTGACAGAATACTTCACACTCCCTGATAAAGAGAAGCACATTCACCTGTTCATATGCCATGTTCAGGAACAAACTAATGTTAATGGCGCTGAAACAGCCACCGTCAAATGGTGCGGTTGGAGTGTTGGACTTGACTGTAATTTTTTTTAATGACACGAACTTGAACACTGGGGACTCGAGACTGGACTCGGACTCAAGGTTTAGTGACTTGACTACAACACTGGTGTGTGTGTGTGTGTGTATATATATATATATATATATATATATATATATATATATATATATATACACACACATACACACTGTAGGTGTTAATTTATGGACTGTATAAAAACATTCTGATTCACTTTAAGGATATTTTATTTATATATATATATATATATATATATATATATATATATATATATATATATATATACACACACACACACACACAGTGGGGCAAAAAAGTATTTAGTCAGTCACCAATTGTGCAAGTTCTCCCACTTAAAAAGATGAGAGAGGCCTGTAATTTTCATCATAGGTATACCTCAACTATGAGAGACAGAATGAGAAAAAAAATCCAGAAAATCACATTGTCTGATTTTTAAAGAATTTATTTGCAAATTATGGTGGAAAATAAAGTATTTGGTCAATAACAAAAGTTCATCTCAATACTTTGTTATATACCCTTTGTTGGCAATGACGGAGGTCAAACGTTTTCTGTAAGTCTTCACAAGGTTTTCACACACTGTTGCTGGTATTTTGGCCCATTCCTCCATGCAGAGCTCCTCTAGAGCAGTGATGTTTTGGGGCTGTCGCTGGGCAACACGGACTTTCAACTCCCTCCAAAGATTTTCTATGGGGTTGAGATCTGGAGACTGGCTAGGCCACTCCAGGACCTTGAAATGCTTCTTATGAAGCCACTCCTTCGTTGCCCGGGCGGTGTGTTTGGGATCATTGTCATGCTGAAAGACCCAGCCACGTTTCATCTTCAATGCCCTTGCTGATGGAAGGAGGTTTTCACTCAAAATCTCACAATACATGGCCCCATTCATTCTTTCCTTTACACGGATCAGTCGTCCTGGTCCCATTGCAGAAAAACAGCCCCAAAGCATGATGTTTCCACCCCCATGCTTCACAGTAGGTATGGTGTTCTTTGGATGCAACTCAGCATTCTTTCTCCTCCAAAAACGACAAGTTTAATTTTTACCAAAAAGTTCTATTTTGGTTTCATCTGACCATATGACATTCTCCCAGTCCTCTTCTGGATCATCCAAATGCTCTCTAGCAAACTTCAGACGGGCCTGGACATGTATTGGCTTAAGCAGGGGGACACGTCTGGCACTGCAGGATTTGAGTCCCTGGCGGCGTAGTGTGTTACTGATGGTAGCCTTTGTTACTTTGGTCCCAGCTCTCTGCAGGTCATTCACTAGGTCCCCCCGTGTGGTTCTGGGATTTTTGCTCACCGTTCTTGTGATCATTTTGACCCCACAGGGTGAGATCTTGCGTGGAGCCCCAGATCGAGGGAGATTATCAGTGGTCTTGTATGTCTTCCATTTTCTAATAATTGCTCCTACAGTTGATTTCTTCGCACCAAGCTGCTTACCTATTGCAGATTCAGTCTTCCCAGCCTGGTGCAGGTCTACAATTTTGTTTCTGGCGTCCTTTGACAGCTCTTTGGTCTTGACCATAGTGGAGTTTGGAGTGTGACTGTTTGAGGTTGTGGACAGGTGTCTTTTATACTGATAACGAGTTCAAACAGGTGCCATTAATACAGGTAACGAGTGGAGGACAGAGGAGCCTCTTAAAGAAGTTGTTACAGGTCTGTGAGAGCCAGAAATCTTGCTTGTTTGTAGGTGACCAAATACTTATTTTACAGAGGAATTTACCAATTAATTCATTAAAAATCCTACAATGTGATTTCCTGGATTCTTTCCCCCCATTCTGTCTCTCATAGTTGAAGTGTACCTATGATGAAAATTACAGGCCTCTCTCGTCTTTTTAAGTGGGAGAACTTGCACAATTGGTGGCTGACTAAATACTTTTTTGCCCCACTGTGTGTGTGTGTGTGTGTGTGTGTGTGTGTATATATATATATATATATATATATATATATATATCCTTGTGCCAGATGGGCTGGTTTGAGTATTTCAGAAACTGCTGATCTCCTGGGGTTTTCACACACAAACAACAGTCTCTAGAGTTTACACAGAATGGTGCGAAAAACAAAAAACATTGAGTATGTGAGCGACAGTTCTGTGGGTGGAAACAAACACCTTGTTGATAAGAGAGGTCAGAGGAAAACGACCAGATTGGTTCAAGCTGCCAGGAAGGATATAGTAACTCCTATAATCACTCTTTACAACCGTGGTGAACAGAAAAGCATCTCAGCATGCAACTGCAGAAGACCACATTAGGTTCCACTCCTGCAGCCAAGAACAGGGATCTTAGAATCAACAACGAGTTCCTGTTAAAGCGGCTGGTGAGTGTGTTTATATATATATATATATATATATATATATATATATATATATATATATATATATATATGACAGACAAAGTCTTTAAGAGGTGTTTGTGAGAAATGGTTCTGAGGAAAGTGTGTGCTATTGATTAATTCCCCTGTGCTGAAGATTGACTACTGTCAGTGTGTGTTAAGTGAACTGGAGCGATATTCTTCCTTTTCAGCACCTTGTGACAAACCGGCTGTCATCGCTTAAACAGCTGTCTGTTCTGCTTAGCTTACAGTCTTCGCTCTCGGCCTTACCGTCTCTCACACACACACACGTAATAAACCTGATGATGGACTGACAATAGTGCATGCATGTGCTGTGTTCACGATTTTGCTTTTATCTCTGTTCTTCTAAGCACGATGATGGAGTCTTAGCTCTTTTTGTTTGGGTTGTATCAGAATACAAGAGGAGTGTGTGACACCGTTACTAAACGCTTGTTTGGCTATCTGTCTGCATCTGCTAACTTCGTCATACAGAAACAGAATGAGACGTGAGAGCAAACAGAAGCAAAATCCCAGGGAGCCCTGTGATCTGCACGCACACACACACACACACACACACACACACACACAGTGTGAGACACATTCATGAAGCTGAGCAGCAGTAGAAACAGCTGGGCCTCAGTCAGGCACTTTGTGTGTGACGAGATGGTGCATTCATGCGTTGCTATTACATAAGAGGGTTTTTAAAAAGATATTTGCATTTCCTTGTCCTAATTTTTGGCCCAGTCTGACCACATATATCCAATCCCATAATCACACTGTCTGACGTAATAACCATAATTCAGTGTTTATTTGATTTCGCATGAATGACCAAGCAATTTAAACGACAAATAGCCCAGTGTCTATTCTTCATTTTCATGGTCTGCAAATAATCATCATGGAGGCATCCATGGAAAATTCTGGAAATTAGTACACTAGTTTAAATGTTACTCATTTAAAATGACTCATATTCAAGATTTAGAGATATTTGCATTGTGCTCAGAGAGTCAGGGATACTAATTACATGTACTGTATTATATTGCTGTGTTTGAGTTTAACTTGAAATTTAAGTCGGTCAGAGAGAGATGCAGTCAGAAATGCGTTATTTTTGTGCCTCAAAGTGAGGAAAAACATGGACACCTCCATGAAACAGGTATAAACATCACTGACGAGCGACAAGCTAACCAGGTAACTTTAATGACATGATAACTTAGGGCTGGACAATACGGCTGAAAAATGTATCACGATAAAATGTTTTATTTCAGTCAATATTGATGATTATCCATAATTTTAGTGAACTATTTTTAATAATTACTTCAAGCTGGCTTAGTGCTTAGCATGTCCACCTCGCAGCCAGGAGATCATGAGTTCTACTTGCGGTTGAGTCATACCAAAGATCATCATAAAATACAACTCCAATTTCCAAAAAAGTTGGGACACTGTGTAAAACATGAATAAAAACAGAATGTAAAGATTTGCAAATCTTGGAAACCCTATATTTCTTTGAAAATACTACAAATACAACATATCAAATGTTGAAACTGAAAGATTTTATTGTTTTTTGAAAAATATTTGCTCATTTTGAATTTGATGTCAGCAACAAGTTATAGAAAAGTTGGGATGGGGCAACAAAAGACTGAAAAAGTTGTGTAATGCTAAAAAAAAAAAATCCACCTAATTTGGTTAATTGTCAACAGGTCAACAACATGATTGGGTATAAAAAGAGCATCCCAGAGAGGCAGAGTCTCTCACAAGTAAAAATGGGGAGGGGTTCACCGCTCTGTGAACGACTGCGTGGGCAAACAGTGCAACAATTTAAGAATAACGTTCCTCAATATAAAATTGCAAATAATTTGGGGATCACATCAACTCTGGTCCATAATATCATTAAAAGAGTCAGAGAATCTGGAGAAATCTCTGTATGCAAGAGACAAGGCTGAAAACTGACATTGGATGCCTGTGATCTTCAGGCCCTCAGGAGACACTGCATTAAAAGCAGACACGTGTCTGTAGTGGAAATCACTGTATGGGCTCAGGAACACTTCAGAAAACCATCGTCTGTGAAAGCACTTCATTACTGCATCCGCAAATGCAAGTTAAAACCAGATATAAACAATATCCAGAAATGCCGCCACCTTCTCTAGGCCCGAGCTCTTTTACGATGGACTGAGGCGAAGTGGAAAATTATCCTGAGGTCTGAGAAATCAAAAGTAGAAATTCTTTTTAGAAATCATGGACACCACGTCCTCCAGACTAAAGAGGAGAGGGACCATCCGGCTTGTTATCAGCGCACAGTTCAAAAGCCAGCATCTGTGATGGTATGAGAGGGCATTAGTGCACATGACATGGGTGGCTTGTACATCTGGGAAGGCAACATTAATGCTGAACGATATATGCACGTTTCAGAGCAATATGCTGCCATCCAGACAAAATCTTTTTCAGAGAAGGCCTTCCTCCTTTCAGCAAGACAATGCCAAACCGCTTTCTGCACATATAAAAACTGCATGACTCTGTAGTAAAAGAGTCTGGGTGCTAAACTGGCCTGCCTGCAGTCCAGACCTGTCTCCCATTTAAAACATTTGGTGTATTATGAAGCACAAAATTCGAAAAAAAAGAGACCCCGAACTGTTGAGCAACTGAAGTTGTATATCAGGCTAGAATGGGACAACATTACTCTTTCAAAACTACAACTACTAAATTGGTCTCCTCAGTTTTCAAACATTTACAGAGTGTTATTAAAAGTAGAGTTGATGCAACACAGTGGTAAACATGTCCCTGTCCCAACTTTTTTGAAATGTGTTGCTGACATCAAATTCAAAATGAACATATATTAAAAAAAAAAAAAACAATAAAATTTCTCAGTTTCAACATTTGATATGCTGTCTTCGTACTATTTTCAGTGAAATACAGAGTTTCCACGATTTACAAATTATCATGTGGCAGCAGGGGTGTGGCCTAGCATCAGTTTGTGAATGGAGTGTGGGGCCAGAGAAGGTGAGTGGCAAAGTCAATGCACCTGTGGTTAATTAATGTTGAGGATAGAAAATGAGAGAGAGAGCAAAGAGAGGGAAGCTCTCCCGACCAGAACACGTGTGTGAGCAGTGACTGAGTCAAGCTGAAAAGCAAAGAAAGAAGCAAAATAAAATGTGTGTGTGTGAACATCAGCTCCCGCCTGCCGTGCTTCTGTACTCCACCCACATCAGGGACATATTACATATCACATTCTGGTTTTATTTACAGTTTACACAGCATCCCAAATTTTTTGGACTTGGGGTTGTAGGATGCTACAGTCATGTTTATCCCATAGCAGCAGAATGACCACCAACACACAGTACGAATAGAATAGGTAAGCTGAAAGAGCTGAAATTCACAATTTAAGGATTTTATATAGGGATCCGAATTTACAAAATGTGTAAGTGTGTGTGAGTGGGTGGGTGTTAGTCAGTTTCACAGCTCTGCATATGCGTGGCTTTCTTTGACATTTTATTTTCTCAGCAAGCACACATCTCCTCCTTTCTCACTTAAGTCCTACACACTCCAGACAGCTTGCTATTTCTCCATAATGAGAGACGTTTAGTTTGTAGACTACCGCTATCTCCTTCCTTAGTGCTTCATCTCAACATGCCGTGGCTGCAATTTAAGTGTCAGCCTGATGTGGGAGGCACAAAAACAGCTGCGAGACTCTTTCTGACAAGCACGGTGCGCCCATCACAGCCAGAACTGGGCCCCATTCATTACTGTTTTCAAGAACTGCATTATCAATGCTTCCTCTCATGACTCAGAATTACGCATCATCTAGGTCATACAAGTGACCACTACTCACGGGGAGAAGGACTGGACCTGGGCAACAGGAGCAACGTCTTCGCAGTGGTTTCTTTGGAGAGTTCAATTTATTTTAGACTCTAGACAGAGTAATGCTGGGTTAATATCCTCCAGGTACTTAAAGGAGATACGCAGAGCCTTTATTTTTAAATACATTTCTGAGTGGATAGTATCTCCATCCTTGACTCTTGTATCCTGCATAAATGGGAATAAAAATATATATATTTTTGAGAGTTAAAATCGACTGCAAAGTTGGCATTCGAGCTGCCCCGCTGAGCCAGCCAGCCCTGAGTGCGTGACGTCACAGCGGTAACCGGTTTTAAGGCCGAGGCCTTTGACAGCTATAGACCAAAGCCAGACTCGGCAGACGAGAGTGGTTGCAATGACCTCTTTGTTCAGATTTATTGGAGATTCTTCGGATTCCTCAGGTAGTAATACATCTGACTGTGATAGTCCTGAAATCGGAGTGTGTGTACATGCTACTGCTATACATGTAAAACCGTATCAGTTCGAACCATCGGAAAGTGAATCTGATAGTTACACGTCAGCCACGGAGGCCCCCATCTTACAAATAAAGCCAGAGAACAAAGCTGTCTAGAGAATTGGATGGAATTGAACTGACAGTCTCATGTGACTCTCATTAAAACAAGATAGGCGTTATAACTTATGCAACATCCATGTACATGCATGCATTTTCACTGATAAAACGTAAAATGCTAATTAAATAATCAGATGAACTGAGACAATCACATTCTGAAGCAAATTAAATAATCTTATACCGGTAACTTAAATACACAATACAAGTTACATGTATTAATCTAAATGCAGGTAAACAACGAGAGTTGTTATGATGTAACCAAATGAGTTGGAGCTTACCCATCTGTGTTCTCGCTTCTTAAAGGCCGATTGTTTTTGAAACAATATGACTTTCAGTTCTTCGTTCATTCGCTTCTTCCACATAAGGGCGAGATATTGCTGCTGAGGCGAGCATATCCAGTGGAAAAATCTGACGACTGCTCCACTCATTCTCCATTTTCTCCATACTAAGTACTCCGCCATTACTGCTCGGCTCATGCTCCGGGAGAACTGGTACAACTGAACTTACTTTCCTTTTCTTGTAGTTTTCTTTTCCTTTAATTGTTGGTACTGCACCCTCTTTCAATACGGGCTTATAGCCAACACTCCTCAACAGATCAGAGGTTTCGTACAATTCATCAGTAAAATGTGCCTGTGAACTTCTCGCAAAATGCGTCCAAATCTTTGCAGTTTGAACATTCTTGGGCCATGAACGCAACGTAAATCCACCTTCTGTCATGTTGCTGCACCCGCCAGCAACACATCTACATGGCATGGTGATAAATTAGCTCAAAATAGAGGATTGAAGTTGCAGTTAGCGCTGTGTTTTAGTATAGTGGAAACGGCGATGAGACCGATAGCCTTCCCACTGTGATGTCACAGATGTCAAGGTCATTCACTCAGACCGCTACCTATATGAATAATTTTAATCGTAAAAATTACTATATTAGATTAATTGTTAACGCTTAAAACTATTCCTATGCCATTCTCAAGGCATTTATCAACAGAAAGTGAGGCCATGGTTCTGCGTATCTCCTTTAAAGTAATAAATAAAGTACGACCAAGTTTGAACATGGAAGGAATAAAACATTTGGGGTGTAATGTTAAAGGTAAATAATAAACAACAGGGTGTTGTGATCAAATGGAGTTACTGTTACCATCCTCAAGTTGATTCATCTCCAAAAGCAGCACATCCTGAATTGTTTTATTCCTCTTACGCCACAGGAATGTTCCAATGCGAACAATTCATGTTCACTGGTGTTGTTCAAGATCGAGTATCCTTTCCAAGATCAAGGTGCAGGGTGCTTGAAGCGGAGATGACTTGAAAGTCCAAGATGCGAGTGAAACAGTCAAAGACAATGAGGGCAAGGGGTAGTAGGAGGCGGTCCAATGTGGTCCAATGCAGTCCCTGCTCCCATCACCCCACAGCATCACCAGTGGACTTGAAGTAGAAGGAAGAAGCACATGGTCCATGACCTTGGAGCCTTTCGCTAAAGATTTTTGTAGAGTGGTGATCAGTTTGCAACATCGATCCACACTGCTTGGCTTGGATCTTGTGGTGGGAGACGATGGGACCCTCCACAGGTTGCATCCCATATGACGGTTTCCCAGGGACAGGGAAGTGGACTGCCCACTTGCTAGGCACTTGCAAGCCAGGACTATGTGGGATTTATATAACCACCAGCCATGGTCCCATCAGACGTCAGCCAGCTCCATGCTGTTGCCCAGGTTGCTCCAGCTCCACAGGGTGAAGCCCGGTTGATTCTGCATGGAGGAGCCTGTACAGAGTTTGCCTTGTGTACAAGGATCTGTGTCAGTTTGGCTCTGCACATTTCCCCTGTAGAGGCAAGATGCTTTGCAACCCTCACTTACATTACAAGAGCTATAAACAATGATTCCCTCACTAGCCACTTTTTTTGTTCTTCTTTCTTGAAGTTAATAAGATATGTAACCAAGAAACTGCCAAAAAAAAACAAAACTCAAAACCCTCCATTCTGAAGACTTTCCCATGTTGGAAAATGTAAAGGTTTGGAAAATGCCTTACCTCTGACTGTTACAAAGTGCTGGCACTGGAGATGCCCTCCAAAAATGCTAAATAAACCTGGGTCAGGTCATTAAAGGGGAACCGAAGGCAATTTTTTTTATCATCAAAATTCTATTTATCTCATTTTATTAAATATAGGAATGCATTTTTGATCGCTATTTTGTCGCTGCTATAGCAAGTTATAAGTGTTTGAAATATGCTATGTAATACATCAGTCCATATGTCAAAGCAATGGCCGTAAAGGAGATTCGTTGAGACCTGTGCGAGACATTGTAGGACGGAAGTAAAACGTACAGCAGAAATCAAAGTGACCAACATCTGCCAACGTTGTCAAAAGATGCGCGCGCCCTCTTTCGAACGCTGATATAATCAAGCCGGAAGTTTTGTTTGTTTTGATAGCAATCAGGAAAGTTTGAAAAAAGTCAGCAGTAATCGTCATTTAAACTCGTTTTTGTGCAATACTTCGTTTGGAAAACAGTTTCCGAAATGGCGGCACTGACACATGGCTGACACTTCTTCACGTTTCGAAGTCTCGCATAAGTCTCATGACGATAGCGCGGGTAAGTGATGCCTGCCGTGGACCAAACAAACTAAATTCAACATGGCTAAAAACCGAATAGGCCGATAAGTAGAATATTGAATTGCAATGAGTTGTCAATACGAGTCACGATATAAGGTTACTAAAACCGAAAACGTAATTGAATAACACGTTAATTAAGAAATAAAGCAAGTTTAAAAATAACTTCAGTTCCCCTTTAACAGAGCTTAATGTGTTGGAGCAGGGAAAACAAATGTCAAATGTGCAGCACAGGGTCAGGAATTTGGGATCTAACCTGACAAATGTTGTTCTTTGGACAAATAATTGCATTGTTTATTGAATGAATGCATGTCAAGCATATTGAAGAACAAACTTGAGTTCATGTACACTGTAAAAAAAGAATAGTTGAGAATACTTGAAATTTCAAGACAACCGTCTGCATTAAGAATTTTATGTTTTTCCAATGATGTGCCCATAATAATCCAAACTATGATAAAACTGTTATCTTTATTAAGAATTCTTAATTAAGTCAATTTTCAATTCCTCATTCTGCCAACATAGATTTCTCTTTTTGCTTAACAGTGGCATTCACAGTAAAAGGCAATTGAGGTTATCAGACTTTTTTGGGGGGCTTTTTTCACCTTTATTTGGATAGGACAGTGTAGAGACAGGAAATGAGCGGGACGGGGAAAGATCGGGAAATGACCTCGGGTCGGAATCGAACCCGGGTCCCCGGATTTATGGTATGGCGCCTTAATCCACCTGAGCCACGACACCATACCCATGATGTGGGTTTTAAAAACTTTATTTCAATATTGAAGTTTTGTAATTGTGTAGAACAATGAAAAAAGGCATGTATAGTTTAATGATAAATTGTGATTGTGATAAATTGGGAGAAAATAGATTACAAAATAAAATATAGAAATAAATAACTATCTAGAGCTATCTAAAACATCTAGCTATCGAAGTACAATAAACAACATGAATGGCAAGACAAGGACAGACGCAAAGAGATACTGTGCATTTGTGTGCAAATGTTCATATTAGTGCAAAAATACAAAAGACTGTAGTTCAGTTTGAAGAGTTCACCAAACACCAAAATCATTCGGAGGGTTTCAGTATGTAGCGTGTGTGCGCGCACGCGCGCGTGTGTGTGTGTGTGTGTGTAGTGGGACTGAAATGTAAAGGACAGAGTCAATCAGGACCAAGTTTCTGTGTGTGTGTGTGTGTGTGTGTGTGTGTGTGTAGTGGGACTGAAATGTAAAGGACAGTGGGATAATCAGGACCAGGTTTCAGTGTGTGTGTGTGTGTGTGTGTGTGTAGTGGGACTGAAATGTAAAGGACAGTGGGATAATCAGGACCAGGTTTCAGTGTGTGTGTGTGTGTGTGTGTGTGTGTAGTGGGACTGAAATGTAAAGGACAGTGAGTTAATCAGGACCAGGTTTCAGTGTGTGTGTGTGTGTGTGTGCGTGTAGTGGGACTGAAATGTAAAGGACAGAGTTAATCAGGACCAGGTTTCAGTGTGTGTGTGTGTGTGTGTGTGTAGTGGGACTGAAATGTAAAGG